>NW_027665691.1:0-111694 GCF_963924005.1 Protomyctophum bolini | reverse complement strand
AATATAGTTTAATAATATAGTTTAATAATATAGTTTAATACTATAGTTTAATAATATAGTTTAATAATATAGTTTAATAATATACTTAATAATATACTTTAATAATATACTTTAATAATATACTTTAATAATATACTTTAATAATATACTTAATAATATACTTTAATAATATAGTTTAATAATATACTTTAATAATATAGTTTAATAATATACTTTAATAATATACTTTAATAATATACTTTAATAATATAGTTTAATAATATAGTTTAATAATATACTTTAATAATATACTTTAATAATATAGTTTAATAATATACTTAATAATATAGTTTAATAATATAGTTTAATAATATACTTAATAATATACTTAATAATATAGTTTAATAATATACTTTAATAATATACTTTAATAATATACTTTAATAATTTACTTAATAATATAGTTTAATAATATACTTTAATAATATACTTTAATAATATACTTTAATAATATACTTAATAATATAGTTTAATAATATAGTTTAATAATATACTTTAATAATATACTTTAATAATATAGTTTAATAATAAAGTTTAATAATATACTTTAATAATATACTTTAATAATATAGTTTAATAATATACTTTAATAGTATACTTTAATAATATAGTTGAATAATATACTTTAATAATATACTTTAATAATATAGTTTAATAATATAGTTTAATAATATACTTAATAATATAGTTTAATAATATACTTTAATAATATAGTTTAATAATATAGTTTAATAATATAGTTTAATACTATAGTTTAATAATATAGTTTAATAATATAGTTTAATAATATACTTAATAATATACTTTAATAATATACTTTAATAATATACTTTAATAATATACTTTAATAATATACTTAATAATATACTTTAATAATATAGTTTAATAATATACTTTAATAATATAGTTTAATAATATAGTTTAATAATATAGTTTAATAATATACTTTAATAATATAGTTGAATAATATAGTTTAATAATATACTTTAATAATATACTTTAATAATATACTTTAATAATATACTTAATAATATAGTTTAATAATATAGTTTAATAATATACTTAATAATATACTTAATAATATAGTTTAATAATATAGTTTAATAATATACTTTAATAATATACTTAATAATATAGTTTAATAATATACTTAATAATATAGTTTAATAATATACTTAATAATATACTTTAATAATATAGTTTAATAATATAGTTTAATAATATAGTTTAATAATATAGTTTAATAATATAGTTTAATAATATACTTTAATAATATAGTATAATAATATACTTTAATAATATACTTTAATAATATAGTATAATAATATACTTTAATAATATACTTTAATAATATACTTTAATAATATACTTTAATAATATACTTTAATAATATACTTTAATAATATACTTAATATTATACTTTAATAATATAGTTTAATAATATACTTTAATAATATAGTTTAATAATATAGTTTAATAATATACTTTAATAATATAGTTTAATATTATAGTTTAATAATATACTTAATAATATACTTTAATAATATACTTTAATAATATAGTTTAATAATATAGTTTAATAATATACTTTAATAATATAGTTGAATAATATACTTTAATAATATACTTTAATAATATACTTTAATAATATACTTTAATAATATACTTAATAATATAGTTTAATAATATAGTTTAATAATATACTTTAATAATATACTTTAATAATATACTTTAATAATATACTTTAATAATATACTTTAATAATATACTTTAATAATATACTTTAATAATTTACTTAATAATATAGTTTAATAATATAGTTTAATAATATACTTTAATAATATACTTTAATAATATACTTTAATAATATACTTAATAATATAGTTTAATAATATAGTTTAATAATATACTTTAATAATATAGTTTAATAATAAAGTTTAATAATATACTTTAATAATATAGTTTAATAATATACTTTTTAATAATATACTTTAATAATATACTTAATAATATAGTTTAATAATATAGTTTAATAATATACTTAATAATATAGTTTAATAATATACTTTAATAATATAGTTTAATAATATAGTTTAATAATATAGTTTAATAATATACTTGAATAATATACTTTAATAATATACTTTAATAATATAGTTTAATAATATACTTAATAATATACTTTAATAATATACTTTAATAATATAGTTTAATAATATAGTGTATTAATATACTTTATTAATATACTTTAATAATATAGTTTAATAATATACTTAATAATATAGTTTAATAATATACTTTAATAATATACTTTAATAATATACTTAATAATATAGTTTAATAATATAGTTTAATAATATACTTTAATAATATAGTTTAATAATATACTTAATAATATAGTTTAATAATATACTTAATAATATACTTAATAATATACTTAAAATATACTTAATAATATACTTTAATAATATACTTTAATAATATACTTTAATAATATACTTAATAATATACTTTAATAATATACTTTAATAATATACTTTAATAATATACTTTAATAATATACTTAATAATATACTTAATAATATACTTTAATAATATACTTTAATAATATACTTTAATAATATAATTTAATAATATACTTTAATATACTTAATAATATACTTAATAATATAGTTTAATAATATAGTTTAATAATACACTTAATAATATACTTTAATAATATAGTTTAATAATATACTTTAATAATATAGTTTAATAATATACTTTAATAATATACTTTAATAATATACTTGAATAATATACTTTAATAATATAGTTTAATAATATACTTTAATAATATACTTTAATAATATAGTTGAATAATATACTTTAATAATATACTTTAATAATATACTTTAATAATATAGTTAATAATATAGTTTAATAATATACTTTAATAATATACTTAATAATATACTTAATAATATACTTTAATAATATACTTTAAAAATATACTTAATAATATACTTAATAATATACTTTAATAATATACTTTAATAATATACTTTAATAATATACTTTAATAATATACTTTAATATACTTTAATATACTTAATAATATACTTAATAATATAGTTTAATAATATAGTTTAATAATATAGTTTAATAATATACTTAATAATATACTTTAATAATATAGTTTAATAATATAGTTTAATAATATACTTTAATAATATAGTTTAATAATATAGTTTATAATATACTTTAATAATATACTTTAATAATATAGTTGAATAATATAGTTTAATAATATACTTTAATAATATACTTTAATAATATAGTTGAATAATATACTTTAATAATATAGTTAATAATATACTTTAATAATATACTTTAATAATATACTTAATAATATACTTAATAATATAGTTTAATAATATACTTAATAATATACTTTAATAATATACTTTAATAATATACTTTAATAATATACTTTAATAATATACTTTAATAATATAGTTTAATAATATACTTTAATAATATACTTTAATAATATACTTTAATAATATAGTTGAATAATATACTTTAATAATATACTTTAATAATATAGTTAATAATATAGTTTAATAATATACTTTAATAATATACTTAATAATATACTTAATAATATAGTTTAATAATATACTTTAATAATATACTTAATAATATAGTTGAATAATATCCTTTAATAATATCCTTTAATAATATACTTTAATAATATACTTAATAATATACTTTAATAATATACTTTAATAATATACTTTAATAATATACTTTAATAATATACTTAATAATATACTTTAATAATATACTTTAATAATATACTTTAATAATATAGTTTAATAATATAGTTTAATAATATACTTTAATAATATTCTTTAATAATATAGTTGAATAATATAGTTTAATAATGTACTTAATAATATAGTTTAATAATATACTTTATTAATATACTTAATAATATACTTAATAATATAGTTTAATAATATACTTAATAATATAGTTTAATAATATACTTTAATACTATAGTTTAATAATATACTTTAATAATATAGTTTAATAATATAGTTGAATAATATAGTTTAATAATATACTTTAATAATAATAATATACTTTAAAAATATACTTTAATAATATAGTTTAATAATATAGTTTAATAATATAGTTTAATAATATACTTAATAATATAGTTTAATAATATACTTTAATAATATAGTTTAATAATATACTTTAATAATATACTTTAATAATATACTTTAATAATATACTTTAATAATATACTTTAATAATATAGTTTAATAATATAGTTTAATAATATACTTTAATAATATAGTTTAATAATATACTTTAATACTATAGTTTAATAATATACTTTAATAATATACTTTAATAATATAGTTTATTAATATACTTTATTAATATACTTTATAATATAGTTTAATAATATACTTAATAATATACTTTAATAATATACTTTAATAATATACTTTAATAATATACTTTAATAATATACTTTAATAATATACTTTAATAATATACTTTAATAATATACTTAATAAAATTATAGTTTAATAATATAGTTTAATAATATACTTAATAATATAGTTTAATAATATACTTTAATAATATACTTTAATAATATACTTTAAAAAATATACTTTAATAATATACTTAATAATATACTTAATAATATACTTTAATAATATACTTTAATAATATACTTAATAATATAGTTTAATAATATAGTTTAATAATATACTTTAATAATATACTTTAATAATATACTTAATAATATAGTTTAATAATATAGTTTAATAATATACTTAATAATATACTTAATAATATACTTAATAATATACTTTAATAATATACTTTAATAATATACTTAATAATATACTTTAATAATATACTTTAATAATATACTTTAATAATATACTTAATAATATACTTAATAATATACTTTAATAATATACTTTAATAATATACTTTAATATACTTAATAATATACTTAATAATATAGTTTAATAATATAGTTTAATAATATACTTAATAATATACTTTAATAATATAGTTTAATAATATACTTTAATAATATAGTTTAATAATATACTTAATAATATAGTTTAATAATATAGTTTAATAATATACTTAATAATATAGTTTAATAATATACTTTAATAATATACTTTAATAATATACTTTAATAATATACTTTAATAATATAGTTTAATAATATACTTTAATAATATAGTTTAATAATATACTTAATAATATACTTTAATAATATAGTTTAATAATATACTTTAATAATATAGTTTAATAATATAGTTTAATAATATACTTTAATAATATACTTTAATAATATAGTTGAATACTATACTTTAATAATATACTTTAATAATATACTTAATAATATAGTTTAATAATATAGTTTAATAATATACTTAATAATATACTTAATAATATAGTTTAATAATATACTTTAATAATATACTTAATAATATAGTTTAATAATATAGTTTAATAATATACTTTAATAATATACTTTAATAATATAGTTAATAATATAGTTTAATAATATACTTTAATAATATACTTAATAATATACTTAATAATATAGTTTAATAATATACTTTAATAATATACTTTAATAATATACTTAATAATATAGTTTAATAATATACTTTAATAATATACTTTAATAATATACTTTAATAATATACTTTATACTATAGTTTAATAATATACTTTAATAATATAGTTTAATAATATACTTAATAATATAGTTTAATAATATACTTTAATAATATAGTTTAATAATATAGTTTAATAATATAGTTTAATAATATACTTTAATAATATACTTTAATAATATAGTTTAATAATATACTTAATAATATACTTTAATAATATACTTTAATAATATAGTTAATAATATAGTTTAATAATATAGTTTAATAATATACTTTAATAATATAGTTTAATAATATACTTAATAATATACTTAATAATATAGTTTAATAATATAGTTTAATAATATACTTAATAATATAGTTTAATAATATACTTTAATAATATACTTTAATAATATACTTTAATAATATAGTTTAATAATATACTTTAAAAAATATACTTTAATAATATACTTAATAATATACTTAATAATATACTTTAATAATATACTTTAATAATATACTTAATAATATAGTTTAATAATATAGTTTAATAATATACTTAATAATATAGTTTAATAATATAGTTTAATAATATAGTTTAATAATATACTTTAATAATATACTTTAATAATATAGTTTAATAATATAGTTTAATAATATACTTAATAATATACTTTAATAATATACTTTAATAATATACTTTAATAATATACTTTAATAATATACTTTAATAATATACTTTAATAATATACTTTAATATACTTAATAATATACTTAATAATATAGTTTAATAATATAGTTTAATAATACACTTAATAATATACTTTAATAATATAGTTTAATAATATACTTTAATAATATAGTTTAATAATATACTTTAATAATATACTTGAATAATATACTTTAATAATATAGTTTAATAATATAGTTTAATAATATACTTTAATAATATAGTTGAATAATATACTTTAATAATATACTTTAATAATATACTTTAATAATATAGTTAATAATATAGTTTAATAATATACTTTAATAATATACTTAATAATATACTTAATAATATACTTTAATAATATACTTTAATAATATACTTTAATAATATACTTAATAATATACTTAATAATATACTTTAATAATATACTTTAATAATATACTTTAATAATATACTTTAATAATATACTTTAATAATATACTTTAATATACTTTAATATACTTAATAATATACTTAATAATATAGTTTAATAATATAGTTTAATAATATAGTTTAATAATATACTTAATAATATACTTTAATAATATAGTTTAATAATATAGTTTAATAATATACTTTAATAATATACTTTAATAATATAGTTGAATAATATACTTTAATAATATACTTTAATAATATAGTTGAATAATATAGTTGAATAATATACTTTAATAATATACTTTAATAATATAGTTGAATAATATACTTTAATAATATACTTTAATAATATACTTTAATAATATAGTTAATAATATACTTTAATAATATACTTTAATAATATACTTAATAATATACTTAATAATATAGTTTAATAATATACTTTAATATTATACTTAATAATATACTTTAATAATATACTTTAATAATATACTTTAATAATATAGTTTAATAATATAGTTTAATAATATACTTCAATAATATACTTTAATAATATAGTTGAATAATATACTTTAATAATATACTTTAATAATATAGTTAATAATATAGTTTAATAATATACTTTAATAATATAGTTAATAATATACTTAATAATATAGTTTAATAATATAGTTTAATAATATACTTAATAATATAGTTGAATAATATCCTTTAATAATATCCTTTAATAATATACTTTAATAATATACTTAATAATATACTTTAATAATATACTTTAATAATATACTTTAATAATATACTTTAATAATATACTTTAATAATATAGTTTAATAATATACTTTAATAATATACTTTAATAATATAGTTGAATAATATAGTTTAATAATATACTTAATAATATAGTTTAATAATATACTTTATTAATATACTTAATAATATACTTAATAATATAGTTTAATAATATACTTAATAATATAGGTTAATAATATACTTTAATACTATAGTTTAATAATATACTTTAATAATATAGTTTAATAATATAGTTGAATAATATAGTTTAATAATATACTTTAATAATAATAATATACTTTAAAAATATACTTTAATAATATAGTTTAATAATATAGTTTAATAATATACTTAATAATATAGTTTAATAATATAGTTTAATAATATAGTTTAATAATATAGTTTAATAATATAGTTTAATAATATACTTTAATAATATACTTTAATAATATAGTTTAATAATATACTTTAATAATATAGTTTAATAATATACTTTAATAATATAGTTTAATAATATACTTTATAATATAGTTTAATAATATACTTTAATACTATAGTTTAATAATATAGTTTAATAATATACTTTAATAATATACTTTAATAATATAGTTTATTAATATACTTTATTAATATACTTTAATAATATAGTTTAATAATATACTTTAATAATATAGTTTAATAATATACTTTAATAATATACTTTAATAATATACTTTAATAATATAGTTTAATAATATACTTAATAATATAGTTTAATAATATAGTTTAATAATATACTTAATAATATAGTTTAATAATATAGTTTAATAATATAGTTTAATAATATAGTTTAATAATATACTTTAATAATATAGTTTAATGATATACTTTAATAATATACTTTAATAATATAGTTTAATAATATACTTTAATAATATAGTTTAATAATATACTTTAATAATATAGTTTAATAATATACTTTAATAATATAGTTTAATAATATACTTTAATACTATAGTTTAATAATATAGTTTATTAATATACTTTATTAATATACTTTAATAATATAGTTTAATAATATACTTAATAATATAGTTTAATAATATACTTTAATAATATAGTTTAATAATATAGTTTAATAATATACTTTAATAATATACTTTAATAATATAGTTTAATAATATACTTAATAATATAGTTTAATAATATACTTAATAATATAGTTTAATAATATACTTTAATAATATACTTTAATAATATACTTTAATAATATACTTTAAAAAATATACTTTAATAATATACTTAATAATATACTTTATAATATACTTTAATAATATACTTTAATAATATACTTAATAATATACTTTAATAATATACTTTAATAATATACTTAATAATATACTTAATAATATACTTTAATAATATACTTTAATAATATACTTTAATAATATACTTAATAATATACTTAATAATATACTTTAATAATATACTTTAATAATATACTTTAATAATATACTTAATAATATACTTTAATAATATACTTTAATAATATACTTTAATAATATACTTTAATAATATACTTAATAATATACTTAATAATATACTTTAATAATATACTTTAATAATATACTTTAATAATATAATTTAATAATATACTTTAATATACTTAATAATATACTTAATAATATAGTTTAATAATATAGTTTAATAATACACTTAATAATATACTTTAATAATATAGTTTAATAATATACTTTAATAATATAGTTTAATAATATACTTTAATAATATACTTTAATAATATACTTGAATAATATACTTTAATAATATAGTTTAATAATATACTTTAATAATATACTTTAATAATATAGTTGAATAATATACTTTAATAATATACTTTAATAATATACTTTAATAATATAGTTAATAATATAGTTTAATAATATACTTTAATAATATACTTAATAATATACTTAATAATATACTTTAATAATATACTTTAAAAATATACTTAATAATATACTTAATAATATACTTTAATAATATACTTTAATAATATACTTTAATAATATACTTTAATAATATACTTTAATATACTTTAATATACTTAATAATATACTTAATAATATAGTTTAATAATATAGTTTAATAATATAGTTTAATAATATACTTAATAATATACTTTAATAATATAGTTTAATAATATAGTTTAATAATATACTTTAATAATATAGTTTAATAATATAGTTTATAATATACTTTAATAATATACTTTAATAATATAGTTGAATAATATAGTTTAATAATATACTTTAATAATATACTTTAATAATATAGTTGAATAATATACTTTAATAATATACTTTAATAATATAGTTAATAATATACTTTAATAATATACTTTAATAATATACTTAATAATATACTTAATAATATAGTTTAATAATATACTTAATAATATACTTTAATAATATACTTTAATAATATACTTTAATAATATACTTTAATAATATACTTTAATAATATAGTTTAATAATATACTTTAATAATATACTTTAATAATATACTTTAATAATATAGTTGAATAATATACTTTAATAATATACTTTAATAATATAGTTAATAATATAGTTTAATAATATACTTTAATAATATACTTAATAATATACTTAATAATATAGTTTAATAATATACTTTAATAATATACTTAATAATATAGTTGAATAATATCCTTTAATAATATCCTTTAATAATATACTTTAATAATATACTTAATAATATACTTTAATAATATACTTTAATAATATACTTTAATAATATACTTTAATAATATACTTAATAATATACTTTAATAATATACTTTAATAATATACTTTAATAATATAGTTTAATAATATACTTTAATAATATTCTTTAATAATATAGTTGAATAATATAGTTTAATAATGTACTTAATAATATAGTTTAATAATATACTTTATTAATATACTTAATAATATACTTAATAATATAGTTTAATAATATACTTAATAATATAGTTTAATAATATACTTTAATACTATAGTTTAATAATATACTTTAATAATATAGTTTAATAATATAGTTGAATAATATAGTTTAATAATATACTTTAATAATAATAATATACTTTAAAAATATACTTTAATAATATAGTTTAATAATATAGTTTAATAATATAGTTTAATAATATACTTAATAATATAGTTTAATAATATACTTTAATAATATAGTTTAATAATATACTTTAATAATATACTTTAATAATATACTTTAATAATATACTTTAATAATATACTTTAATAATATAGTTTAATAATATAGTTTAATAATATACTTTAATAATATAGTTTAATAATATACTTTAATACTATAGTTTAATAATATACTTTAATAATATACTTTAATAATATAGTTTATTAATATACTTTATTAATATACTTTATAATATAGTTTAATAATATACTTAATAATATACTTTAATAATATACTTTAATAATATACTTTAATAATATACTTTAATAATATACTTTAATAATATACTTTAATAATATACTTTAATAATATACTTAATAAAATTATAGTTTAATAATATACTTAATAATATAGTTTAATAATATACTTTAATAATATACTTTAATAATATACTTTAAAAAATATACTTTAATAATATACTTAATAATATACTTAATAATATACTTTAATAATATACTTTAATAATATACTTAATAATATAGTTTAATAATATAGTTTAATAATATACTTTAATAATATACTTTAATAATATACTTAATAATATAGTTTAATAATATAGTTTAATAATATACTTAATAATATACTTAATAATATACTTAATAATATACTTTAATAATATACTTTAATAATATACTTAATAATATACTTTAATAATATACTTTAATAATATACTTTAATAATATACTTAATAATATACTTAATAATATACTTTAATAATATACTTTAATAATATACTTTAATATACTTAATAATATACTTAATAATATAGTTTAATAATATAGTTTAATAATATACTTAATAATATACTTTAATAATATAGTTTAATAATATACTTTAATAATATAGTTTAATAATATACTTAATAATATAGTTTAATAATATAGTTTAATAATATACTTAATAATATAGTTTAATAATATACTTTAATAATATACTTTAATAATATACTTTAATAATATACTTTAATAATATACTTTAATAATATACTTTAATAATATAGTTTAATAATATACTTAATAATATACTTTAATAATATAGTTTAATAATATACTTTAATAATATAGTTTAATAATATAGTTTAATAATATACTTTAATAATATACTTTAATAATATAGTTGAATACTATACTTTAATAATATACTTTAATAATATACTTAATAATATAGTTTAATAATATAGTTTAATAATATACTTAATAATATACTTAATAATATAGTTTAATAATATACTTTAATAATATACTTAATAATATAGTTTAATAATATAGTTTAATAATATACTTTAATAATATACTTTAATAATATAGTTAATAATATAGTTTAATAATATACTTTAATAATATACTTAATAATATACTTAATAATATAGTTTAATAATATACTTTAATAATATACTTTAATAATATACTTAATAATATAGTTTAATAATATACTTTAATAATATACTTTAATAATATACTTTAATAATATACTTTATACTATAGTTTAATAATATACTTTAATAATATAGTTTAATAATATACTTAATAATATAGTTTAATAATATACTTTAATAATATAGTTTAATAATATAGTTTAATAATATAGTTTAATAATATACTTTAATAATATACTTTAATAATATAGTTTAATAATATACTTAATAATATACTTTAATAATATACTTTAATAATATAGTTAATAATATAGTTTAATAATATAGTTTAATAATATACTTTAATAATATAGTTTAATAATATACTTAATAATATACTTAATAATATAGTTTAATAATATAGTTTAATAATATACTTAATAATATAGTTTAATAATATACTTTAATAATATACTTTAATAATATACTTTAATAATATAGTTTAATAATATACTTTAAAAAATATACTTTAATAATATACTTAATAATATACTTAATAATATACTTTAATAATATACTTTAATAATATACTTAATAATATAGTTTAATAATATAGTTTAATAATATACTTAATAATATAGTTTAATAATATAGTTTAATAATATAGTTTAATAATATACTTTAATAATATACTTTAATAATATAGTTTAATAATATAGTTTAATAATATACTTAATAATATACTTTAATAATATACTTTAATAATATACTTTAATAATATACTTTAATAATATACTTTAATAATATACTTTAATAATATACTTTAATATACTTAATAATATACTTAATAATATAGTTTAATAATATAGTTTAATAATACACTTAATAATATACTTTAATAATATAGTTTAATAATATACTTTAATAATATAGTTTAATAATATACTTTAATAATATACTTGAATAATATACTTTAATAATATAGTTTAATAATATAGTTTAATAATATACTTTAATAATATAGTTGAATAATATACTTTAATAATATACTTTAATAATATACTTTAATAATATAGTTAATAATATAGTTTAATAATATACTTTAATAATATACTTAATAATGTACTTAATAATATAGTTTAATAATATACTTTATTAATATACTTAATAATATACTTAATAATATAGTTTAATAATATACTTAATAATATAGTTTAATAATATACTTTAATACTATAGTTTAATAATATACTTTAATAATATAGTTTAATAATATAGTTGAATAATATAGTTTAATAATATACTTTAATAATAATAATATACTTTAAAAATATACTTTAATAATATAGTTTAATAATATAGTTTAATAATATAGTTTAATAATATACTTAATAATATAGTTTAATAATATACTTTAATAATATAGTTTAATAATATACTTTAATAATATACTTTAATAATATACTTTAATAATATACTTTAATAATATACTTTAATAATATAGTTTAATAATATAGTTTAATAATATACTTTAATAATATAGTTTAATAATATACTTTAATACTATAGTTTAATAATATACTTTAATAATATACTTTAATAATATAGTTTATTAATATACTTTATTAATATACTTTATAATATAGTTTAATAATATACTTAATAATATACTTTAATAATATACTTTAATAATATACTTTAATAATATACTTTAATAATATACTTTAATAATATACTTTAATAATATACTTTAATAATATACTTAATAAAATTATAGTTTAATAATATAGTTTAATAATATACTTAATAATATAGTTTAATAATATACTTTAATAATATACTTTAATAATATACTTTAAAAAATATACTTTAATAATATACTTAATAATATACTTAATAATATACTTTAATAATATACTTTAATAATATACTTAATAATATAGTTTAATAATATAGTTTAATAATATACTTTAATAATATACTTTAATAATATACTTAATAATATAGTTTAATAATATAGTTTAATAATATACTTAATAATATACTTAATAATATACTTAATAATATACTTTAATAATATACTTTAATAATATACTTAATAATATACTTTAATAATATACTTTAATAATATACTTTAATAATATACTTAATAATATACTTAATAATATACTTTAATAATATACTTTAATAATATACTTTAATATACTTAATAATATACTTAATAATATAGTTTAATAATATAGTTTAATAATATACTTAATAATATACTTTAATAATATAGTTTAATAATATACTTTAATAATATAGTTTAATAATATACTTAATAATATAGTTTAATAATATAGTTTAATAATATACTTAATAATATAGTTTAATAATATACTTTAATAATATAATTTAATAATATACTTTAATAATATACTTTAATAATATACTTTAATAATATACTTTAATAATATAGTTTAATAATATACTTAATAATATACTTTAATAATATAGTTTAATAATATACTTTAATAATATAGTTTAATAATATAGTTTAATAATATACTTTAATAATATACTTTAATAATATAGTTGAATACTATACTTTAATAATATACTTTAATAATATACTTAATAATATAGTTTAATAATATAGTTTAATAATATACTTAATAATATACTTAATAATATAGTTTAATAATATACTTTAATAATATACTTAATAATATAGTTTAATAATATAGTTTAATAATATACTTTAATAATATACTTTAATAATATAGTTAATAATATAGTTTAATAATATACTTTAATAATATACTTAATAATATACTTAATAATATAGTTTAATAATATACTTTAATAATATACTTTAATAATATACTTAATAATATAGTTTAATAATATACTTTAATAATATACTTTAATAATATACTTTAATAATATACTTTATACTATAGTTTAATAATATACTTTAATAATATAGTTTAATAATATACTTAATAATATAGTTTAATAATATACTTTAATAATATAGTTTAATAATATAGTTTAATAATATAGTTTAATAATATACTTTAATAATATACTTTAATAATATAGTTTAATAATATACTTAATAATATACTTTAATAATATACTTTAATAATATAGTTAATAATATAGTTTAATAATATAGTTTAATAATATACTTTAATAATATAGTTTAATAATATACTTAATAATATACTTAATAATATAGTTTAATAATATAGTTTAATAATATACTTAATAATATAGTTTAATAATATACTTTAATAATATACTTTAATAATATACTTTAATAATATAGTTTAATAATATACTTTAAAAAATATACTTTAATAATATACTTAATAATATACTTAATAATATACTTTAATAATATACTTTAATAATATACTTAATAATATAGTTTAATAATATAGTTTAATAATATACTTAATAATATAGTTTAATAATATAGTTTAATAATATAGTTTAATAATATACTTTAATAATATACTTTAATAATATAGTTTAATAATATAGTTTAATAATATACTTAATAATATACTTTAATAATATACTTTAATAATATACTTTAATAATATACTTTAATAATATACTTTAATAATATACTTTAATAATATACTTTAATATACTTAATAATATACTTAATAATATAGTTTAATAATATAGTTTAATAATACACTTAATAATATACTTTAATAATATAGTTTAATAATATACTTTAATAATATAGTTTAATAATATACTTTAATAATATACTTGAATAATATACTTTAATAATATAGTTTAATAATATAGTTTAATAATATACTTTAATAATATAGTTGAATAATATACTTTAATAATATACTTTAATAATATACTTTAATAATATAGTTAATAATATAGTTTAATAATATACTTTAATAATATACTTAATAATATACTTAATAATATACTTTAATAATATACTTTAATAATATACTTTAATAATATACTTAATAATATACTTAATAATATACTTTAATAATATACTTTAATAATATACTTTAATAATATACTTTAATAATATACTTTAATAATATACTTTAATATACTTTAATATACTTAATAATATACTTAATAATATAGTTTAATAATATAGTTTAATAATATAGTTTAATAATATACTTAATAATATACTTTAATAATATAGTTTAATAATATAGTTTAATAATATACTTTAATAATATACTTTAATAATATAGTTGAATAATATACTTTAATAATATACTTTAATAATATAGTTGAATAATATAGTTGAATAATATACTTTAATAATATACTTTAATAATATAGTTGAATAATATACTTTAATAATATACTTTAATAATATACTTTAATAATATAGTTAATAATATACTTTAATAATATACTTTAATAATATACTTAATAATATACTTAATAATATAGTTTAATAATATACTTTAATATTATACTTAATAATATACTTTAATAATATACTTTAATAATATACTTTAATAATATAGTTTAATAATATAGTTTAATAATATACTTCAATAATATACTTTAATAATATAGTTGAATAATATACTTTAATAATATACTTTAATAATATAGTTAATAATATAGTTTAATAATATACTTTAATAATATAGTTAATAATATACTTAATAATATAGTTTAATAATATAGTTTAATAATATACTTAATAATATAGTTGAATAATATCCTTTAATAATATCCTTTAATAATATACTTTAATAATATACTTAATAATATACTTTAATAATATACTTTAATAATATACTTTAATAATATACTTTAATAATATACTTTAATAATATAGTTTAATAATATACTTTAATAATATACTTTAATAATATAGTTGAATAATATAGTTTAATAATATACTTAATAATATAGTTTAATAATATACTTTATTAATATACTTAATAATATACTTAATAATATAGTTTAATAATATACTTAATAATATAGGTTAATAATATACTTTAATACTATAGTTTAATAATATACTTTAATAATATAGTTTAATAATATAGTTGAATAATATAGTTTAATAATATACTTTAATAATAATAATATACTTTAAAAATATACTTTAATAATATAGTTTAATAATATAGTTTAATAATATACTTAATAATATAGTTTAATAATATAGTTTAATAATATAGTTTAATAATATAGTTTAATAATATAGTTTAATAATATACTTTAATAATATACTTTAATAATATAGTTTAATAATATACTTTAATAATATAGTTTAATAATATACTTTAATAATATAGTTTAATAATATACTTTATAATATAGTTTAATAATATACTTTAATACTATAGTTTAATAATATAGTTTAATAATATACTTTAATAATATACTTTAATAATATAGTTTATTAATATACTTTATTAATATACTTTAATAATATAGTTTAATAATATACTTTAATAATATAGTTTAATAATATACTTTAATAATATACTTTAATAATATACTTTAATAATATAGTTTAATAATATACTTAATAATATAGTTTAATAATATAGTTTAATAATATACTTAATAATATAGTTTAATAATATAGTTTAATAATATAGTTTAATAATATAGTTTAATAATATACTTTAATAATATAGTTTAATGATATACTTTAATAATATACTTTAATAATATAGTTTAATAATATACTTTAATAATATAGTTTAATAATATACTTTAATAATATAGTTTAATAATATACTTTAATAATATAGTTTAATAATATACTTTAATACTATAGTTTAATAATATAGTTTATTAATATACTTTATTAATATACTTTAATAATATAGTTTAATAATATACTTAATAATATAGTTTAATAATATACTTTAATAATATAGTTTAATAATATAGTTTAATAATATACTTTAATAATATACTTTAATAATATAGTTTAATAATATACTTAATAATATAGTTTAATAATATACTTAATAATATAGTTTAATAATATACTTTAATAATATACTTTAATAATATACTTTAATAATATACTTTAAAAAATATACTTTAATAATATACTTAATAATATACTTTATAATATACTTTAATAATATACTTTAATAATATACTTAATAATATAGTTTAATAATATAGTTTAATAATATAGTTTAATAATATAGTTTAATAATATAGTTTAATAATATACTTAATAATATAGTTTAATAATATACTTAATAATATACTTAATAATATACTTTAATAATATACTTTAATAATATACTTTAATAATATACTTAATAATATACTTTAATAATATACTTTAATAATATACTTTAATAATATACTTAATAATATACTTAATAATATACTTTAATAATATACTTTAATAATATACTTTAATAATATACTTTAATAATATACTTTAATAATATACTTTAATATACTTAATAATATACTTAATAATATAGTTTAATAATATAGTTTAATAATATACTTAATAATATACTTTAATAATATACTTTAATAATATACTTTAATAATATACTTTAATAATATACTTGAATAATATACTTTAATAATATACTTTAATAATATACTTTAATAATATACTTTAATAATATAGTTAATAATATAGTTTAATAATATACTTTAATAATATACTTAATAATATACTTAATAATATAGTTTAATAATATAGTTTAATAATATACTTTAATAATATACTTAATAATATACTTTAATAATATACTTTAATAATATACTTTAATAATATACTTTAATAATATACTTTAATAATATACTTTAATAATATAGTTGAATAATATACTTTAATAATATACTTTAATAATATACTTTAATAATATAGTTAATAATATAGTTTAATAATATACTGTAATAATATACTTAATAATATAGTTTAATAATATACTTTAATAATATACTTAATAATATAGTTGAATAATATCCTTTAATAATATCCTTTAATAATATAGTTGAATAATATACTTTAATAATATACTTTAATAATATACTTTAATAATATACTTTAATAATATACTTAATAATATAGTTTAATAATATACTTTAATAATATACTTTAATAATATACTTAATAATATACTTAATAATATACTTTAATAATATACTTTAATAATATACTTTAATAATATACTTAATAATATACTTTAATAATATACTTTAATAATATACTTTAATAATATACTTAATAATATACTTAATAATATACTTTAATAATATACTTTAATAATATACTTAATAATATACTTTAATAATATACTTTAATAATATACTTTAATAATATACTTAATAATATACTTAATAATATACTTTAATAATATACTTTAATAATATACTTTAATAATATACTTTAATAATATACTTTAATAATATACTTTAATAATATAGTTGAATAATATACTTTAATAATATACTTTAATAATATACTTTAATAATATAGTTAATAATATAGTTTAATAATATACTTTAATAATATACTTAATAATATACTTAATAATATAGTTTAAAAATATAGTTTAATAATATAGTTTAATAATATACTTAATAATATAGTTTAATAATATAGTTTAATAATATAGTTTAATAATATAGTTTAATAATATACTTGAATAATATACTTTAATAATATAGTTTAATAATATGGTTTAATAATATAGTTTAATAATATACTTTAATAATATACTTTAATAATATAGTTAATAATATAGTTTAATAATATACTTTAATAATATACTTAATAATATACTTAATAATATAGTTTAATAATATAGTTTAATAATATACTTTAATAATATACTTAATAATATAGTTTAATAATATACTTTAATAATATACTTTAATAATATACTTTAATAATATACTTTAATAATATAGTTGAATAATATACTTTAATAATATACTTTAATAATATACTTTAATAATATAGTTAATAATATAGTTTAATAATATACTTTAATAATATACTTAATAATATACTTAATAATATACTTTAATAATATACTTTAATAATATACTTAATAATATAGTTGAATAATATCCTTTAATAATATCCTTTAATAATATAGTTGAATAATATACTTTAATTATATACTTTAATAATATACTTTAATAATATACTTAATAATATAGTTTAATAATATACTTTAATAATATACTTTAATAATATAGTTGAATAATATACTTTAATAATATAGTTTAATAATATACTTTAATAATATAGTTTAATAATATACTTAATAATATAGTTTAATAATATATATTTAATAATATACTTTAATAATATAGTTTAATAATATACTTAATAATATAGTTTAATAATATACTTTAATAATATACTTTAATAATATACTTTAATAATATACTTTAATAATATACTTTAATAATATACTTTAATAATATAGTTTAATAATATACTTAATAATATAGTTTAATAATATAGTTTAATAATATACTTTAATAATATAGTTTAATAATATAGTTTAATAATATACTTTAATAATATACTTTAATAATATAGTTGAATACTATACTTTAATAATATACTTTAATAATATACTTAATAATATAGTTTAATAATATAGTTTAATAATATACTTAATAATATACTTAATAATATAGTTTAATAATATACTTTAATAATATACTTAATAATATAGTTTAATAATATAGTTTAATAATATACTTTAATAATATACTTTAATAATATAGTTAATAATATAGTTTAATAATATACTTTAATAATATACTTAATAATATACTTAATAATATAGTTTAATAATATACTTTAATAATATACTTTAATAATATACTTAATAATATAGTTTAATAATATACTTTAATAATATACTTTAATAATATACTTTAATAATATACTTTATACTATAGTTTAATAATATACTTTAATAATATAGTTTAATAATATACTTAATAATATAGTTTAATAATATACTTTAATAATATAGTTTAATAATATAGTTTAATAATATAGTTTAATAATATACTTTAATAATATACTTTAATAATATAGTTTAATAATATACTTAATAATATACTTTAATAATATACTTTAATAATATAGTTAATAATATAGTTTAATAATATAGTTTAATAATATACTTTAATAATATAGTTTAATAATATACTTAATAATATACTTAATAATATAGTTTAATAATATAGTTTAATAATATACTTAATAATATAGTTTAATAATATACTTTAATAATATACTTTAATAATATACTTTAATAATATAGTTTAATAATATACTTTAAAAAATATACTTTAATAATATACTTAATAATATACTTAATAATATACTTTAATAATATACTTTAATAATATACTTAATAATATAGTTTAATAATATAGTTTAATAATATACTTAATAATATAGTTTAATAATATAGTTTAATAATATAGTTTAATAATATACTTTAATAATATACTTTAATAATATAGTTTAATAATATAGTTTAATAATATACTTAATAATATACTTTAATAATATACTTTAATAATATACTTTAATAATATACTTTAATAATATACTTTAATAATATACTTTAATAATATACTTTAATATACTTAATAATATACTTAATAATATAGTTTAATAATATAGTTTAATAATACACTTAATAATATACTTTAATAATATAGTTTAATAATATACTTTAATAATATAGTTTAATAATATACTTTAATAATATACTTGAATAATATACTTTAATAATATAGTTTAATAATATAGTTTAATAATATACTTTAATAATATAGTTGAATAATATACTTTAATAATATACTTTAATAATATACTTTAATAATATAGTTAATAATATAGTTTAATAATATACTTTAATAATATACTTAATAATATACTTAATAATATACTTTAATAATATACTTTAATAATATACTTTAATAATATACTTAATAATATACTTAATAATATACTTTAATAATATACTTTAATAATATACTTTAATAATATACTTTAATAATATACTTTAATAATATACTTTAATATACTTTAATATACTTAATTAATATACTTAATAATATAGTTTAATAATATAGTTTAATAATATAGTTTAATAATATACTTAATAATATACTTTAATAATATAGTTTAATAATATAGTTTAATAATATACTTTAATAATATACTTTAATAATATAGTTGAATAATATACTTTAATAATATACTTTAATAATATAGTTGAATAATATAGTTGAATAATATACTTTAATAATATACTTTAATAATATAGTTGAATAATATACTTTAATAATATACTTTAATAATATACTTTAATAATATAGTTAATAATATACTTTAATAATATACTTTAATAATATACTTAATAATATACTTAATAATATAGTTTAATAATATACTTTAATATTATACTTAATAATACTTTAATAATATACTTTAATAATATACTTTAATAATATAGTTTAATAATATAGTTTAATAATATACTTCAATAATATACTTTAATAATATAGTTGAATAATATACTTTAATAATATACTTTAATAATATAGTTAATAATATAGTTTAATAATATACTTTAATAATATAGTTAATAATATACTTAATAATATAGTTTAATATATAGTTTAATAATATACTTAATAATATAGTTGAATAATATCCTTTAATAATATCCTTTAATAATATACTTTAATAATATACTTAATAATATACTTTAATAATATACTTTAATAATATACTTTAATAATATACTTTAATAATATACTTTAATAATATAGTTTAATAATATACTTTAATAATATACTTTAATAATATAGTTGAATAATATAGTTTAATAATATACTTAATAATATAGTTTAATAATATACTTTATTAATATACTTAATAATATACTTAATAATATAGTTTAATAATATACTTAATAATATAGGTTAATAATATACTTTAATACTATAGTTTAATAATATACTTTAATAATATAGTTTAATAATATAGTTGAATAATATAGTTTAATAATATACTTTAATAATAATAATATACTTTAAAAATATACTTTAATAATATAGTTTAATAATATAGTTTAATAATATACTTAATAATATAGTTTAATAATATAGTTTAATAATATAGTTTAATAATATAGTTTAATAATATAGTTTAATAATATACTTTAATAATATACTTTAATAATATAGTTTAATAATATACTTTAATAATATAGTTTAATAATATACTTTAATAATATAGTTTAATAATATACTTTATAATATAGTTTAATAATATACTTTAATACTATAGTTTAATAATATACTTTAATAATATACTTTAATAATATAGTTTATTAATATACTTTATTAATATACTTTAATAATATAGTTTAATAATATACTTTAATAATATAGTTTAATAATATACTTTAATAATATACTTTAATAATATACTTTAATAATATAGTTTAATAATATACTTAATAATATAGTTTAATAATATAGTTTAATAATATACTTAATAATATAGTTTAATAATATAGTTTAATAATATAGTTTAATAATATACTTTAATAATATACTTTAATAATATAGTTTAATGATATACTTTAATAATATACTTTAATAATATAGTTTAATAATATACTTTAATAATATAGTTTAATAATATACTTTAATAATATAGTTTAATAATATACTTTAATAATATAGTTTAATAATATACTTTAATACTATAGTTTAATAATATAGTTTATTAATATACTTTATTAATATACTTTAATAATATAGTTTAATAATATACTTAATAATATAGTTTAATAATATACTTTAATAATATAGTTTAATAATATAGTTTAATAATATACTTTAATAATATACTTTAATAATATAGTTTAATAATATACTTAATAATATAGTTTAATAATATACTTAATAATATAGTTTAATAATATACTTTAATAATATACTTTAATAATATACTTTAATAATATACTTAAAAATATACTTTAATAATATACTTAATAATATACTTTATAATATACTTTAATAATATACTTTAATAATATACTTAATAATATAGTTTAATAATATAGTTTAATAATATAGTTTAATAATATAGTTTAATAATATAGTTTAATAATATACTTAATAATATAGTTTAATAATATACTTAATAATATACTTAATAATATACTTTAATAATATACTTTAATAATATACTTTAATAATATACTTAATAATATACTTTAATAATATACTTTAATAATATACTTTAATAATATACTTAATAATTAATAATATACTTAATAATATACTTAATAATATACTTTAATAATATACTTTAATAATATACTTTAATAATATACTTTAATAATATACTTTAATAATATACTTTAATATACTTAATAATATACTTAATAATATAGTTTAATAATATAGTTTAATAATATACTTAATAATATACTTTAATAATATACTTTAATAATATACTTTAATAATATACTTTAATAATATACTTGAATAATATACTTTAATAATATACTTTAATAATATACTTTAATAATATACTTTAATAATATAGTTAATAATATAGTTTAATAATATACTTTAATAATATACTTAATAATATACTTAATAATATAGTTTAATAATATAGTTTAATAATATACTTTAATAATATACTTAATAATATACTTTAATAATATACTTTAATAATATACTTTAATAATATACTTTAATAATATACTTTAATAATATACTTTAATAATATAGTTGAATAATATACTTTAATAATATACTTTAATAATATACTTTAATAATATAGTTAATAATATAGTTTAATAATATACTGTAATAATATACTTAATAATATAGTTTAATAATATACTTTAATAATATACTTAATAATATAGTTGAATAATATCCTTTAATAATATCCTTTAATAATATAGTTGAATAATATACTTTAATAATATACTTTAATAATATACTTTAATAATATACTTTAATAATATACTTAATAATATAGTTTAATAATATACTTTAATAATATACTTTAATAATATACTTAATAATATACTTAATAATATACTTTAATAATATACTTTAATAATATACTTTAATAATATACTTAATAATATACTTTAATAATATACTTTAATAATATACTTTAATAATATACTTAATAATATACTTAATAATATACTTTAATAATATACTTTAATAATATACTTAATAATATACTTTAATAATATACTTTAATAATATACTTTAATAATATACTTAATAATATACTTAATAATATACTTTAATAATATACTTTAATAATATACTTTAATAATATACTTTAATAATATACTTTAATAATATACTTTAATAATATACTTTAATAATATAGTTGAATAATATACTTTAATAATATACTTTAATAATATACTTTAATAATATAGTTAATAATATAGTTTAATAATATACTTTAATAATATACTTAATAATATACTTAATAATATAGTTTAAAAATATAGTTTAATAATATAGTTTAATAATATACTTAATAATATAGTTTAATAATATAGTTTAATAATATAGTTTAATAATATAGTTTAATAATATACTTGAATAATATACTTTAATAATATAGTTTAATAATATGGTTTAATAATATAGTTTAATAATATACTTTAATAATATACTTTAATAATATAGTTAATAATATAGTTTAATAATATACTTTAATAATATACTTAATAATATACTTAATAATATAGTTTAATAATATAGTTTAATAATATACTTTAATAATATACTTAATAATATAGTTTAATAATATACTTTAATAATATACTTTAATAATATACTTTAATAATATACTTTAATAATATAGTTGAATAATATACTTTAATAATATACTTTAATAATATACTTTAATAATATAGTTAATAATATAGTTTAATAATATACTTTAATAATATACTTAATAATATACTTAATAATATAGTTTAATAATATACTTTAATAATATACTTAATAATATAGTTGAATAATATCCTTTAATAATATCCTTTAATAATATAGTTGAATAATATACTTTAATTATATACTTTAATAATATACTTTAATAATATACTTAATAATATAGTTTAATAATATACTTTAATAATATACTTTAATAATATAGTTGAATAATATACTTTAATAATATAGTTTAATAATATACTTTAATAATATAGTTTAATAATATACTTAATAATATAGTTTAATAATATATATTTAATAATATACTTTAATAATATAGTTTAATAATATACTTAATAATATAGTTTAATAATATAGTTTAATAATATACTTTAATAATATACTTTAATAATATACTTTAATAATATAGTTTAATAATATACTTTAATAATATACTTTAATAATATACTTTAATAATATACTTAATAATATAGTTTAATAATATACTTTAATAATATACTTAATAATATACTTAATAATATAGTTTAATAATATACTTTAATAATATACTTTAATAATATACTTAATAATATAGTTTAATAATATACTTTAATAATGTACTTTAATAATATACTTTAATAATATAGTTTAATAATATAGTTTAATAATATACTTTAATAATATACTTTAATAATATACTTTAATAATATAGTTTAATAATATACTTTAATAATATACTTTAATAATATACTTTAATAATATACTTTAATAATATACTTTAATAATATAGTTTAATAATATAGTTTAATAATATACTTTAATAATATACTTAATAATATACTTAATAATATAGTTTAATAATATACTTTAATAATATACTTTAATAATATACTTTAATAATATACTTAATAATATAGTTTAATAATATAGTTTAATAATATACTTTAATAATATAGTTTAATAATATACTTTAATAATATACTTTAATAATATAGTTGAATAATATACTTTAATAATATACTATAATAATATACTTTAATAATATAGTTTAATAATATACTTAATAATATAGTTTAATAATATACTTTATAATATACTTAATAATATACTTAATAATATAGTTTAATAATATACTTAATAATATACTTTAATAATATACAATATACTTAATAATATAGTTTAATAATATAGTTTAATAATATAGTTTAATAATAAAGGTTAATAATATACTTTAATAATATACTTTAATAATATAGTTTAATAATATACTTTAATAATATACTTTAATAATATACTTTAATAATATACTTTAATAATATACTTTAATAATATAGTTTAATAATATAGTTTAATAATATACTTAATAATATAGTTTAATAATATAGTTTAATAATATACTTTAATAATATACTTTAATAATATACTTTAATAATATACTTAATAATATACTTTAATATTATACTTTAATAATATACTTTAATAATATACTTTAATAATATAGTTTAATAATATAGTTTAATAATATAGTTTAATAATATACTTAATAATATAGTTTAATAATATAGTTTAATAATATACTTAATAATATAGTTTAATAATATACTTTAATAATATACTTTAATAATATACTTTAATAATATACTTTAAAAAATATACTTTAATAATATACTTAATAATATACTTAATAATATACTTTAATAATATACTTTAATAATATACTTAATAATATAGTTTAATAATATAGTTTAATAATATACTTTAATAATATACTTTAATAATATACTTAATAATATAGTTTAATAATATAGTTTAATAATATAGTTTAATAATATAGTTTAATAATATAGTTTAATAATATACTTAATAATATAGTTTAATAATATACTTAATAATATACTTAATAATATACTTAATAATATACTTTAATAATATACTTTAATAATATACTTTAATAATATACTTAATAATATACTTTAATAATATACTTTAATAATATACTTTAATAATATACTTAATAATATACTTAATAATATACTTTAATAATATACTTTAATATACTTAATAATATACTTAATAATATAGTTTAATAATATAGTTTAATAATATACTTAATAATATACTTTAATAATATAGTTTAATAATATACTTTAATAATATAGTTTAATAATATACTTAATAATATAGTTTAATAATATAGTTTAATAATATACTTAATAATATACTTAATAATATAGTTTAATAATATACTTTAATAATATACTTTAATAATATACTCTAATAATATACTTTAATAATATAGTTTAATAATATAGTTTAATAATATACTTAATAATATAGTTTAATAATATAGTTTAATAATATAGTTTAATAATATAGTTTAATAATATAGTTTAATAATATACTTTAATAATATACTTTAATAATATAGTTGAATACTATACTTTAATAATATACTTTAATAATATACTTTAATAATATACTTAATAATATAGTTTAATAATATAGTTTAATAATATACTTAATAATATACTTAATAATATAGTTTAATAATATACTTTAATAATATACTTAATAATATAGTTTAATAATATAGTTTAATAATATACTTTAATAATATACTTTAATAATATAGTTAATAATATAGTTTAATAATATACTTTAATAATATACTTAATAATATACTTAATAATATAGTTTAATAATATAGTTTAATAATATACTTTAATAATATACTTAATAATATAGTTTAATAATATACTTTAATAATATACTTTAATAATATACTTTAATAATATACTTTATACTATAGTTTAATAATATAGTTTAATAATATAGTTTAATAATATACTTAATAATATAGTTTAATAATATACTTTAATAATATAGTTTAATAATATAGTTTAATAATATAGTTTAATAATATACTTTAATAATATAGTTTAATAATATACTTAATAATATACTTTAATAATATACTTTAATAATATACTTTAATAATATAGTTATTAATATAGTTTAATAATATACTTTAATAATATACTTTAATAATATACTTTAATAATATAGTTTAATAATATACTTAATAATATAGTTTAATAATATAGTTTAATAATATAGTTTAATAATATACTTTAATAATATAGTTTAATAATATACTTTAAAAAATATACTTTAATAATATACTTAATAATATACTTAATAATATACTTTAATAATATACTTTAATAATATACTTAATAATATAGTTTAATAATATACTTAATAATATAGTTTAATAATATAGTTTAATAATATAGTTTAATAATATACTTTAATAATATAGTTTAATAATATAGTTTAATAATATAGTTTAATAATATACTTAATAATATACTTTAATAATATACTTTAATAATATACTTTAATAATATACTTTAATAATATACTTTAATATACTTAATAATATACTTAATAATATAGTTTAATAATATAGTTTAATAATACACTTAATAATATAGTTTAATAATATAGTTTAATAATATACTTTAATAATATAGTTTAATAATATACTTTAATAATATACTTGAATAATATACTTTAATAATATAGTTTAATAATATAGTTTAATAATATACTTTAATAATATAGTTGAATAATATACTTTAATAATATACTTTAATAATATACTTTAATAATATAGTTAATAATATAGTTTAATAATATACTTTAATAATATACTTAATAATATACTTAATAATATACTTTAATAATATACTTTAATAATATACTTTAATAATATACTTAATAATATACTTAATAATATACTTTAATAATATACTTTAATAATATACTTTAATAATATACTTTAATAATATACTTTAATAATATACTTTAATATACTTTAATATACTTAATAATATACTTAATAATATAGTTTAATAATATAGTTTAATAATATAGTTTAATAATATACTTAATAATATACTTTAATAATATAGTTTAATAATATAGTTTAATAATATAGTTTAATAATATAGTTTAATAATATAGTTTAATAATATACTTTAATAATATACTTTAATAATATAGTTGAATAATATAGTTTAATAATATACTTTAATAATATACTTTAATAATATAGTTGAATAATATACTTTAATAATATACTTTAATAATATACTTTAATAATATAGTTAATAATATACTTTAATAATATACTTTAATAATATACTTAATAATATACTTAATAATATAGTTTAATAATATACTTTAATATTATACTTAATAATATACTTTAATAATATACTTTAATAATATACTTTAATAATATACTTTAATAATATACTTTAATAATATAGTTTAATAATATACTTTAATAATATACTTTAATAATATACTTTAATAATATAGTTGAATAATATACTTTAATAATATACTTTAATAATATACTTTAATAATATAGTTAATAATATAGTTTAATAATATACTTTAATAATATAGTTAATAATATACTTAATAATATAGTTTAATAATATACTTTAATAATATACTTAATAATATAGTTGAATAATATCCTTTAATAATATCCTTTAATAATATACTTTAATAATATACTTAATAATATACTTTAATAATATACTTTAATAATATACTTTAATAATATACTTTAATAATATACTTTAATAATATACTTTAATAATATACTTTAATAATATAGTTGAATAATATAGTTTAATAATATACTTAATAATATAGTTTAATAATATACTTTATTAATATACTTAATAATATACTTAATAATATAGTTTAATAATATACTTAATAATATAGTTTAATAATATACTTTAATACTATAGTTTAATAATATACTTTAATAATATAGTTTAATAATATAGTTGAATAATATAGTTTAATAATATACTTTAATAATAATAATATACTTTAAAAATATACTTTAATAATATAGTTTAATAATATAGTTTATTAATATACTTTAATAATATAGTTTAATAATATACTTTAATAATATAGTTTAATAATATACTTTAATAATATACTTTAATAATATACTTTAATAATATAGTTTAATAATATACTTAATAATATAGTTTAATAATATAGTTTAATAATATACTTAATAATATAGTTTAATAATATAGTTTAATAATATAGTTTAATAATATACTTTAATAATATAGTTTAATAATATAGTTTAATAATATACTTTAATAATATACTTTAATAATATAGTTTAATAATATACTTTAATAATATAGTTTAATAATATACTTTAATAATATAGTTTAATAATATACTTTAATAATATAGTTTAATAATATACTTTAATACTATAGTTTAATAATATAGTTTATTAATATACTTTATTAATATACTTTAATAATATAGTTTAATAATATACTTAATAATATAGTTTAATAATATACTTTAATAATATAGTTTAATAATATACTTTAATAATATACTTTAATAATATACTTTAATAATATACTTTAATAATATACTTAATAATATAGTTTAATAATATAGTTTAATAATATACTTAATAATATAGTTTAATAATATACTTTAATAATATACTTTAATAATATACTTTAATAATATACTTTAAAAAATATACTTTAATAATATACTTAATAATATACTTTATAATATACTTTAATAATATACTTTAATAATATACTTAATAATATAGTTTAATAATATAGTTTAATAATATAGTTTAATAATATAGTTTAATAATATAGTTTAATAATATAGTTTAATAATATACTTAATAATATAGTTTAATAATATACTTAATAATATACTTAATAATATACTTTAATAATATACTTTAATAATATACTTTAATAATATACTTAATAATATACTTTAATAATATACTTTAATAATATACTTTAATAATATACTTAATAATATACTTAATAATATACTTTAATAATATACTTTAATAATATACTTTAATAATATACTTTAATAATATACTTTAATAATATACTTTAATATACTTAATAATATACTTAATAATATAGTTTAATAATATAGTTTAATAATATACTTAATAATATACTTTAATAATATACTTTAATAATATACTTTAATAATATACTTTAATAATATACTTGAATAATATACTTTAATAATATACTTTAATAATATACTTTAATAATATACTTTAATAATATACTTTAATAATATACTTTAATAATATACTTTAATAATATAGTTGAATAATATACTTTAATAATATACTTTAATAATATACTTTAATAATATACTTAATAATATACTTTAAAAATATACTTTAATAATATACTTAATAATATACTTAATAATATAGTTTAAAAATATAGTTTAATAATATAGTTTAATAATATACTTAATAATATAGTTTAATAATATAGTTTAATAATATACTTTAATAATATACTTTAATAATATACTTTAATAATATACTTGAATAATATAGTTTAATAATATACTTAATAATATAGTTTAATAATATACTTTAATAATATAGTTTAATAATATAGTTTAATAATATACTTTAATAATATACTTGAATAATATACTTTAATAATATACTTTAATAATATAGTTTAATAATATACTTTAATAATATACTTTAATAATATAGTTGAATAATATACTTTAATAATATACTTTAATAATATACTTTAATAATATAGTTAATAATATAGTTTAATAATATACTTTAATAATATACTTAATAATATACTTAATAATATAGTTTAATAATATAGTTTAATAATATACTTTAATAATATACTTAATAATATACTTTAATAATATACTTTAATAATATACTTTAATAATATACTTTAATAATATACTTTAATAATATAGTTGAATAATATACTTTAATAATATACTTTAATAATATACTTTAATAATATAGTTAATAATATAGTTTAATAATATACTTTAATAATATACTTAATAATATACTTAATAATATAGTTTAATAATATACTTTAATAATATACTTAATAATATAGTTGAATAATATCCTTTAATAATATCCTTTAATAATATAGTTGAATAATATACTTTAATAATATACTTTAATAATATACTTTAATAATATACTTTAATAATATACTTAATAATATAGTTTAATAATATACTTTAATAATATACTTTAATAATATAGTTAATAATATAGTTTAATAATATACTTTAATAATATACTTAATAATATACTTAATAATATAGTTTAATAATATACTTTAATAATATACTTAATAATATAGTTGAATAATATCCTTTAATAATATCCTTTAATAATATAGTTGAATAATATACTTTAATTATATACTTTAATAATATACTTTAATAATATACTTTAATAATATACTTAATAATATAGTTTAATAATATACTTTAATAATATACTTTAATAATATAGTTGAATAATATACTTTAATAATATAGTTTAATAATATACTTTAATAATATAGTTTAATAATATACTTAATAATATAGTTTAATAATATATATTTAATAATATACTTTAATAATATAGTTTAATAATATACTTAATAATATAGTTTAATAATATAGTTTAATAATATACTTTAATAATATACTTTAATAATATACTTTAATAATATACTTTAATAATATACTTTAATAATATACTTTAATAATATAGTTTAATAATATAGTTTAATAATATACTTTAATAATATACTTAATAATATACTTAATAATATAGTTTAATAATATACTTTAATAATATACTTTAATAATATACTTAATAATATAGTTTAATAATATACTTTAATAATGTACTTTAATAATATAGTTTAATAATATAGTTTAATAATATAGTTTAATAATATACTTTAATAATATACTTTAATAATATACTTTAATAATATACTTAATAATATAGTTTAATAATATAGTTTAATAATATACTTTAATAATATAGTTTAATAATATACTTTAATAATATACTTTAATAATATAGTTGAATAATATACTTTAATAATATACTATAATAATATACTTTAATAATATAGTTTAATAATATACTTAATAATATAGTTTAATAATATACTTTATAATATACTTAATAATATACTTAATAATATAGTTTAATAATATACTTAATAATATACTTTAATAATATACTTTAATAATATACAATATACTTAATAATATAGTTTAATAATATAGTTTAATAATAAAGGTTAATAATATACTTTAATAATATACTTTAATAATATACTTTAATAATATACTTTAATAATATACTTTAATAATATACTTTAATAATATACTTTAATAATATAGTTGAATAATATACTTTAATAATATACTATAATAATATACTTTAATAATATAGTTTAATAATATACTTAATAATATACTTTAATAATATACTTTATAATATACTTAATAATATACTTAATAATATAGTTTAATAATATACTTAATAATATACTTTAATAATATACTTTAATAATATACAATATACTTAATAATATAGTTTAATAATATAGTTTAATAATAAAGGTTAATAATATACTTTAATAATATACTTTAATAATATACTTTAATAATATACTTTAATAATATACTTTAATAATATAGTTTAATAATATAGTTTAATAATATACTTAATAATATAGTTTAATAATATAGTTTAATAATATAGTTTAATAATATAGTTTAATAATATACTTTAATAATATACTTTAATAATATACTTTAATATTATACTTTAATATTATACTTTAATAATATAGTTTAATAATATAGTTTAATAATATACTTTAATAATATACTTTAATAATATACTTTAATAATATACTTAATAATATAGTTTAATAATATAGTTTAATAATATACTTTAATAATATAGTTTAATAATATACTTGAATAATATACTTTAATAATATACTTTAATAATATACTTTAATAATATACTTTAATAATATAGTTGAATAATATACTTTAATAATATACTTTAATAATATAGTTTAATAATATAGTTAATAATATAGTTTAATAATATACTTTAATAATATACTTAATAATATACTTAATAATATAGTTTAAAAATATACTTTAATAATATAGTTTAATAATATACTTTAATAATATAGTTTAATAATATACTTTAATACTATAGTTTAATAATATAGTTTATTAATATACTTTATTAATATACTTTAATAATATAGTTTAATAATATACTTAATAATATAGTTTAATAATATACTTTAATAATATAGTTTAATAATATACTTTAATAATATACTTTAATAATATAGTTTAATAATATACTTAATAATATAGTTTAATAATATAGTTTAATAATATACTTAATAATATAGTTTAATAATATACTTTAATAATATACTTTAATAATATACTTTAATAATATACTTTAAAAATATACTTTAATAATATACTTAATAATATACTTTATAATATACTTTAATAATATACTTTAATAATATACTTAATAATATAGTTTAATAATATAGTTTAATAATATAGTTTAATAATATAGTTTAATAATATAGTTTAATAATATAGTTTAATAATATACTTAATAATATAGTTTAATAATATACTTAATAATATACTTAATAATATACTTTAATAATATACTTTAATAATATACTTTAATAATATACTTAATAATATACTTTAATAATATACTTTAATAATATACTTTAATAATATACTTAATAATATACTTAATAATATACTTTAATAATATACTTTAATAATATACTTTAATAATATACTTTAATAATATACTTTAATAATATACTTTAATATACTTAATAATATACTTAATAATATAGTTTAATAATATAGTTTAATAATATACTTAATAATATACTTTAATAATATACTTTAATAATATACTTTAATAATATACTTGAATAATATACTTGAATAATATACTTTAATAATATACTTTAATAATATACTTTAATAATATACTTTAATAATATACTTTAATAATATACTTTAATAATATACTTTAATAATATACTTTAATAATATAGTTGAATAATATACTTTAATAATATACTTTAATAATATACTTTAATAATATACTTAATAATATAGTTTAAAAATATACTTTAATAATATACTTAATAATATACTTAATAATATAGTTTAAAAATATAGTTTAATAATATAGTTTAATAATATACTTAATATTATAGTTTAATAATATAGTTTAATAATATACTTTAATAATATACTTTAATAATATACTTTAATAATATACTTGAATAATATACTTTAATAATATAGTTTAATAATATAGTTTAATAATATACTTTAATAATATACTTTAATAATATAGTTGAATAATATACTTTAATAATATACTTTAATAATATACTTTAATAATATAGTTAATAATATAGTTTAATAATATACTTTAATAATATACTTAATAATATACTTAATAATATAGTTTAATAATATAGTTTAATAATATACTTTAATAATATACTTAATAATATACTTTAATAATATACTTTAATAATATACTTTAATAATATACTTTAATAATATAGTTGAATAATATACTTTAATAATATACTTTAATAATATACTTTAATAATATAGTTAATAATATAGTTTAATAATATACTTTAATAATATACTTAATAATATACTTAATAATATAGTTTAATAATATACTTTAATAATATACTTAATAATATAGTTGAATAATATCCTTTAATAATATCCTTTAATAATATAGTTGAATAATATACTTTAATAATATACTTTAATAATATACTTTTATAATATACTTTAATAATATACTTAATAATATAGTTTAATAATATACTTTAATAATATACTTTAATAATATAGTTAATAATATAGTTTAATAATATACTTTAATAATATACTTAATAATATACTTAATAATATAGTTTAATAATATACTTTAATAATATACTTAATAATATAGTTGAATAATATCCTTTAATAATATCCTTTAATAATATAGTTGAATAATATACTTTAATTATATACTTTAATAATATACTTTAATAATATACTTTAATAATATACTTAATAATATAGTTTAATAATATACTTTAATAATATACTTTAATAATATAGTTGAATAATATACTTTAATAATATAGTTTAATAATATACTTTAATAATATAGTTTAATAATATACTTAATAATATAGTTTAATAATATATATTTAATAATATACTTTAATAATATAGTTTAATAATATACTTAATAATATAGTTTAATAATATAGTTTAATAATATACTTTAATAATATACTTTAATAATATACTTTAATAATATAGTTTAATAATATACTTTAATAATATACTTTAATAATATACTTTAATAATATACTTAATAATATAGTTTAATAATATACTTTAATAATATACTTAATAATATACTTTAATAATGTACTTTAATAATATAGTTTAATAATATAGTTTAATAATATAGTTTAATAATATAGTTTAATAATATACTTTAATAATATACTTTAATAATATACTTTAATAATATACTTAATAATATAGTTTAATAATATAGTTTAATAATATAGTTTAATAATATAGTTTAATAATATAGTTTAATAATATACTTAATAATATAGTTTAATAATATACTTTATAATATACTTAATAATATACTTAATAATATAGTTTAATAATATACTTAATAATATACTTTAATAATATACTTTAATAATATACAATATACTTAATAATATAGTTTAATAATATAGTTTAATAATAAAGGTTAATAATATACTTTAATAATATACTTTAATAATATACTTTAATAATATACTTTAATAATATACTTTAATAATATACTTTAATAATATAGTTGAATAATATACTTTAATAATATACTATAATAATATAGTTTAATAATATACTTAATAATATAGTTTAATAATATACTTTATAATATACTTAATAATATACTTAATAATATAGTTTAATAATATACTTAATAATATACTTTAATAATATACTTTAATAATATACAATATACTTAATAATATAGTTTAATAATATAGTTTAATAATAAAGGTTAATAATATACTTTAATAATATACTTTAATAATATACTTTAATAATATACTTTAATAATATACTTTAATAATATACTTTAATAATATAGTTTAATAATATAGTTTAATAATATACTTAATAATATAGTTTAATAATATAGTTTAATAATATAGTTTAATAATATAGTTTAATAATATACTTTAATAATATACTTTAATAATATACTTTAATATTATACTTTAATATTATACTTTAATAATATAGTTTAATAATATAGTTTAATAATATAGTTTAATAATATACTTTAATAATATACTTTAATAATATACTTAATAATATAGTTTAATAATATAGTTTAATAATATACTTTAATAATATAGTTTAATAATATACTTGAATAATATACTTTAATAATATACTTTAATAATATACTTTAATAATATAGTTGAATAATATACTTTAATAATATACTTTAATAATATACTTTAATAATATAGTTAATAATATAGTTTAATAATATAGTTTAATAATATACTTAATAATATAGTTTAAAAATATAGTTTAATAATATAGTTTAATAATATACTTAATAATATACTTTAATAATATAGTTTAATAATATAGTTTAATAATATAGTTTAATAATATACTTTAATAATATACTTGAATAATATACTTTAATAATATAGTTTAATAATATACTTTAATAATATAGTGTAATAATATACTTTAATAATATACTTTAATAATATACTTTAATAATATAGTTGAATAATATACTTTAATAATATACTTTAATAATATACTTTAATAATATAGTTAATAATATAGTTTAATAATATACTTTAATAATATACTTAATAATATACTTAATAATATACTTTAATAATATACTTTAATAATATACTTAATAATATAGTTGAATAATATCCTTTAATAATATCCTTTAATAATATACTTTAATAATATACTTAATAATATACTTTAATAATATACTTTAATAATATACTTAATAATATACTTTAATAATACACTTTAATAATATACTTTAATAATATACTTTAATAATATACTTTAATAATATAGTTTAATAATATACTTTAATAATATACTTTAATAATATAGTTTAATAATATAGTTTAATAATATACTTTAATAATATAGTTTAATAATATAGTTTAATAATATACTTTAATAATATAGTTTAATAATATAGTTTAATAATATACTTAATAATATAGTTTAATAATATACTTTAATAATATACTTAATAATATACTTAATAATATAGTTTAATAATATACTTAATAATATAGTTTAATAATATACTTTAATACTATAGTTGAATAATATAGTTTAATAATATACTTTAATAATATAGTTGAATAATATAGTTTAATAATATACTTTAATAATATAGTTTAATAATATAGTTTAATAATATACTTAAAATATAGTTTAATAATATAGTTTAATAATATACTTAATAATATAGTTTAATAATATAGTTTAATAATATAGTTTAATAATATAGTTTAATAATATAGTTTAATAATATACTTAATAATATAGTTTAATAATATAGTTTAATAATATACTTTAATAATATAGTTTAATAATATACTTTAATAATATACTTTAATAATATAGTTTAATAATATAGTTTAATACTATAGTTTAATAATATAGTTTAATAATATAGTTTAATAATATAGTTTAATAATATACTTTAATACTATAGTTTAATAATATAGTTTAATAATATAGTTTAATAATATAGTTTAATAATATAGTTTAATAATATACTTTAATAATATACTTTATTAATATAGTTTAATAATATAGTTTAATAATATACTTTAATAATATACTTTAATAATATACTTTAATAATATAGTTTAATAATATACTTAATAATATACTTTAATAATATAGTTTAATAATATACTTAATAATATACTTTAATAATATAGTTTAATAATATAGTTTAATAATATAGTTTAATAATATAGTTTAATAATATAGTTGAATAATATAGTTTAATAATATACTTTAATAATATACTTTAATAATATAGTTTAATAATATAGTTGAATAATATACTTTAATAATATACTTTAATAATATACTTTAATAATATAGTTTAATAATATACTTAATAATATAGTTTAATAATATAGTTTAATAATATACTTAATAATATACTTAATAATATAGTTTAATAATATACTTTAATACTATACTTTAATAATATACTTTAATAATATACTTTAATAATATACTTTAATAATATACTTTAATAATATACTTTAATAATATAGTTTAATAATATACTTTAATAATATACTTTAATAATATACTTTAATAATATACTTTAATAATATAGTTTAATAATATAGTTTAATAATATACTTAATAATATACTTTAATAATATACTTTAATAATATACTTTAAAAATATACTTTAATAATATAGTTTATTAATATACTTTAATAATATAGTTTAATAATATACTTAATAATATACTTTAATAATATAGTTTAATAATATACTTAATAATATAGTTTAATAATATACTTTAATAATATACTTGAATAATATACTTTAATAATATACTTTAATAATATACTTTAATAATATACTTGAATAATATACTTGAATAATATACTTTAATAAAATACTTAATAATATAGTTTAATAATATACTTTAATAATATACTTAATAATATACTTAATAATATAGTTTAAAAATATACTTTAATAATATACTTTAATAATATAGTTGAATAATATAGTTGAATAATATAGTTGAATAATATACTTTAATAATATACTTAATAATATACTTAATAATATAGTTTAATAATATACTTTAATAATATACTTTAATAATATACTTAATAATATACTTAATAATATAGTTTAATAATATACTTTAATAATATACTTTAATAATATAGTTGAATAATATACTTTAATAATATAGTTTAATAATATACTTTAATAATATAGTTTAATAATATAGTTTAATAATATAGTTGAATAATATAGTTTAATAATATACTTTAATAATATACTTTAATAATATACTTTAATAATATAGTTGAATAATATACTTTAATAATATACTTAATAATATACTTAATAATATAGTTTAATAATATACTTTAATAATATAGTTTAATAATATACTTAATAATATACTTAATAATATAGTTTAATAATATACTTTAATAATATACTTTAATAATATAGTTGAATAATATAGTTTAATAATATAGTTTAATAATATAGTTTAATAATATAGTTTAATAATATAGTTTAATAATATAGTTGAATAATATAGTTTAATAATATACTTTAATAATATACTTTAATAATATAGTTTAATAATATAGTTTAATAATATAGTTTAATAATATAGTTTAATAATATACTTAATAATATAGTTTAATAATATAGTTTAATAATATAGTTTAATAATATAGTTTAATAATATAGTTTAATAATATAGTTTAATAATATACTTTAATAATATAGTTGAATAATATAGTTTAATAATATACTTTAATAATATACTTTAATAATATACTTTAATAATATAGTTTAATAATATAGTTTAATAATATAGTTTAATAATATACTTAAAGCGGGGATGACACGCCTCTCGGGAAGCTATTAAGGCTATTAACGCTAGCATCTAGATTGTGACGTACTTACGGGCCAGCTCAATTTGACCAATAAAATTGATCTTGTATCTGGTCTAAATGTCAGAGCGGCTCTGGGCATAGCTCTGGGCTCTGCGAGTTAGCGTTCCTGGTGGCTATCAACTCATGCTAGTGGTTTTGAGGTCACTTTTAGCTTCATAGCTGGGTAAAAGTTTGGTGGAAAAATAAAATTTTTTGCTCGAAAATCTCGTTAGAATGATATTGAGTTGACGTGTAAGTTTTAGGGTGAACTGTTGCATAATCGCAATTTCGCGTGACGGGTTCCATCGTACCTATCTTGTCTTATCTGTCTCCCCCCGCTGACACGCCCTCAGCCGGCTAAGTGCTGAACAGGGCTCACGGAGCCCTGGAGCTTCACGTAACGTTATCGCCTGTGACTACTCTAGCGGCCGGCCTAACCTGTGTCCGCCCCTCTCTCTCTCTCTCTCTCTCTGTCTCTCTCTCTCACACACACACACACACACACACACACACACACACACACACACACACACACACTCTCTCTCTCTCTCTCTCTCTCTCTCTCACACACACACACCGATATGGGGGGGCGGTCTCTCTCTCTCTCCGTGCACAACTTGGAGCTCTCCAAATAGCCACCAGAAGTATGATGAAACTTGACATAGCGTTATTTAGGCTATAATGATCAACTTGTATGGGTGATCATTTTATGTATATCAAATATTATACCCCTCCATACACACACACACACACACACACACCGACAGTCAGAGAACTGACTCACTAAACAACACTAAACAACGTTGGATTCGTACAGTGCAGAATGCAGATAAGTGTAGGCCTATGTTCTTATTATAATTGTGAGTTTGTTTTTTAACATGCACCGCAAGTCCACGGGAGCCGATCTACAAGCTCACAACGCGTTGCACTGCGAGTAGCCTAGAGAAGGCTGTCAAGTGAGCAGCGCAATCGCGCATGCTATAGAAATATCCTAATAAATAAATAAAAAGGTGTCGCTTGCAGGGGCAGTTTCCTTATGGGACTTGCCTCTAGAATGCATGCATAGGCATGCAAGTGCACTCGGCATTTATATATCATATATATAGACTAGTACGAAGTATAATTAAATGATCACAGGCATTCTAGGTCGGGACACATGAAATCCACGTAAATGCCTTTCCGCTAGCTTCACGTCATTATATCAGCGTAAACGCGAGAAAACATCAACTTCTTTTTTTTCACCGCTGGGGGGGGGCTGCGGATAGCCCCCATGAGGATCATCAGAACTATTCGGGTCTGCAGTTACAGCACACATTTTCTTATATTATGGCGACGAGTATAGTCACTCATGACGGACAATCGGACATATAGGCAATGAAACGGTCAGTAAAGTGGAATGAATCACAGCATTATATCGCCCCTTGCTGCAGAATGGGAAAGAATGCAGAATATTTTCATGGCTTATAATCTAGGACAGGTCAGACGATCAGTTGAGGCAATTTATTATTTGGTACAGAGTCACACTCAATTCAATTCAATTCAATTCAAAGGGCTTTATTGGCATGAGAAAACATACGTTTACACACACTCAAAGAGTACGGCAATTTCCCCGTTTTGATGTGCCTTCTCATCAATTCATTATGCATAAACAAACATTTCACATGAACAAACAATATTGGTAAAACTAACACATTTGAGTACGTTATATACATTTTATTTTCACACATTTAGAGTCCGACCGGCTGAGAGCAGCCTGCATGACTACCAGAGGCTATACCGTGTGCGCACTAGGCTGTGCCCCAGGGGTGAGAGGGGACAAACGGACGTGAGCAGGGCTGCATCCCAGCTCTCTGCCGCAGCATGGAACTCCGAGTGCGAAATAGCGATTATGCAACAGCTTACCCTAAGACCTACACGTCAACTCAATGTCATTGTAAGGAAGCTTTTCGAGCAATAAAATATTTTTTTTTATTACACTTTCATCTAGTATGACGCAAAAGGCCACCTCAAAACCACTAGCCTTTACTGCGCTAGCCACTCAGCTCGGCTAGATGCTAGGTCACGTCAGAGCCTGAGATATAGTCACGTGTCGTTTGAAACTGTTTTCATTCAGACCACGTGATGTACCTTATCAGCAATGTTAATCTCGGGCTTTGACACTCCCCCTTTAATAATATACTTAATAATATAGTTTAATAATATAGTTTAATAATATACTTTAATAATATACTTAATAATATAGTTTAATAATATACTTTAATAATATACTTTAATAATATAGTTTAATAATATACTTTAATAATATACTTTAATAATATACTTAATAATATAGTTTAATAATATACTTTAATAATATACTTTAATAATATACTTTAATAATATAGTTTAATAATATACTTAATAATATACTTTAATAATATACTTTAATAATATACTTAATAATATAGTTTAATAATATACTTTAATAATATACTTTAATAATATACTTAATAATATAGTTTAATAATATAGTTTAATAATATACTTTAATAATATAGTTTAATAATATACTTTAATAATATACTTTAATAATATACTTTAATAATATACTTTATACTATAGTTTAATAATATAGTTTAATAATATAGTTTAATAATATACTTTAATAATATAGTTTAATAATATACTTTAATAATATACTTTAATAATATACTTTATACTATAGTTTAATAATATAGTTTAATAATATAGTTTAATAATATAGTTTAATAATATACTTTAATAATATACTTAATAATATACTTTAATAATATACTTTAATAATATACTTTAATAATATAGTTGAATAATATACTTTAATAATATACTTTAATAATATACTTTAATAATATACTTAATAATATAGTTTAATAATATAGTTTAATAATATACTTAATAATATACTTAATAATATAGTTTAATAATATAGTTTAATAATATACTTTAATAATATACTTAATAATATAGTTTAATAATATACTTTAATAATATACTTTAATAATATACTTTAATAATATACTTTAAAAATATACTTTAATAATATAGTTTATTAATATACTTTAATAATATAGTTTAATAATATACTTAATAATATACTTTAATAATATAGTTTAATAATATACTTAATAATATAGTTTAATAATATAGTTTAATAATATACTTGAATAATATACTTTAATAATATACTTTAATAATATACTTTAATAATATACTTTAATAATATACTTTAATAATATACTTTAATAATATACTTAATAATATAGTTTAATAATATACTTTAATAATATACTTAATAATATACTTAATAATATAGTTTAAAAATATACTTTAATAATATACTTTAATAATATAGTTGAATAATATAGTTGAATAATATAGTTGAATAATATACTTTAATAATATACTTAATAATATACTTAATAATATAGTTTAATAATTGTTAGACAGTCTGAGTGTACTTGACCATTCTGTCCCCCTTTTGCCGGTTCAAGTTCGGTCGGTCACTCTTTCTGTCTGTTATAGTACGATGAAGCTGAGTTCCAAGTATATTTATATAGTGGATTCAGATCCCAGGACTCTACAGCGACTCGCCTGTATATCCTGGGTATCTATTGAACTGCTGCTGAAGAGAGAGCACCGCCCTATACCCCCAGCGTCTCGCCTAAAGGATAGTGCGGCCTCTGTTATTAAGGCCCCGGCCTCAGGCCCCTCAGCGCTTCGCCTGAGGAGTCTGGCCGTTGAACACAGAGGTCATAGCGTCTCGCCTGTGACATGAGTTGGGATGAAATGCAAACTTTAGTAGATTTCTTCTATTTGTCCTGACTGTGCATGGCAATTGAGGCAACTGACACATCGCTCACCCAATACTGCATACTTATACCCTGGAAACATAATTCAATATTAGTTACAACAGTATACTCACCAAAAATAGACGGATACAAGACCAGGGTGTTGATTTTCCAAAAAATGTGAAGATTTATTATACAGTTGTAGTTGCACACAAAAAATGATATAATCCAAAAAATAAAGTAAAATATAAAGTCGTTTAGCAAAACTGGAGATATTCGGCAAATTACTACTAAGTTTCTAAAACTGGGCTATCTACTTTCTTTGAAAAGCTTAGAGCATCCTCTGTGATCTGGTACCTCTCCTATCCCCTCCGGACTGAAGACTGGAACCCTGAACCCTCTGCCCTGAGGGGTTTTATACTGTATGGTCCTGAGGGGGAGGTAACCTTTGTTTGTTTTCTTGCTTTTTTACCATGCTTTGATATTTTTGGAAGATGGCTGGCGCCAAATAACTCACTATGGCTTAGTGAGGGAAAAACAGACACACATTCTTATGCCAACACCTATTTATTTATGGGCCTTTACTTATCAACTAAAGAGATCTAAGGACCTCATGTCCTTTACAAACACACCTCCTACAAACATTACATTTTAGCATCAAAACTAAATCAAAACACAATACTGTCTCTAAGAATCCAGGGAGGCTAAAATAACATCATCCCTACTTTATATTAAAACTTGTATTTTTACTTAACCTGTTTAGGTTTACACCTCATGTTGTCATATGATCACATGAGCAACCTGCAATCAAACTTCTACTTAGTTAATAGGGAGGCGAAAACAATCATCCCTTTTTCAATTCAATTTGTAAACTATTACAAACAAAACAGTTAATAATCATTATATCAGTTTCAGAGGTGAAAACAAAAACAACACACAATAAAATGAACTCATAGTGTCTGCCTTCAACATCCAACATGGGGTGAAACTAGGGGGGGGAAAAGGGGTGGCTGCTAATCTCCAAACCAAGGGAGGTCACTAGGTCAGCCAGACAGTTCACTGATAAGGAGGACAACATGCAAGTCAGCTGTTTCCCTTCTTTTTATCCAAATGAGTATAAAATATCTTCTCACAGTACCCATATAAACTTGACCATACAAACTTTACAATAGATTTATACAAAAAACACTTTGGCGAACAACACCAAAGTTCTCATCACGGTAATGACATCCATCACCACTAAACCGCCGTCTTCCCTGATATATCAGTGGGCCATGAGGAACTTCAAAAGTCCCCCTTCCTGCAGTCCGCCCTGGCCTCGCCGCTTTTGAATCTTCTCCTGGGGTGAGGTACTGGTCCTGTTGACATGTGGTCAGCTATCAGATCTGTGTCTGGCCAGAACGTCCTTCTTCTGTACATGCTCTCTTGAATGTAAACATGCCCATATTCATTCTTCTGGACATGCTCTCTTGAAAGAAACTCATAACGCCTTGGGTAAGCATTATATCTCTTGCGACCCCACTGCCCATATTCATTCTTCTGGGATCGCCCGGTCTGCATTCTGGGGACCTTTTCCTCATACTTTGAAGACTGCGTCATCTGCTGGGGAGGCGGCCTCTCCTCTGTTGAGGATTGCCCTGTGCAATCACTGGCCCTTGACCCTTGACCCCAGCCAACTTCACAACCTACTGCCGGCCTGTCGACACCCCCTGTTGAAGTTTCTGGGGTCACTTCCCTCATATTGCCGGTCACAGGCTCCCCTGCGCCCTTCCTGGCGACCTTTAATCCATTTATTCTCTTCATCAGGTTGAACTCGCGGGAGTTCCCCGTCCTGTTCATCACTTCTCTATTGATTTCCTTTATGGACCCCCATTGAGCTCCCAGTATGCTCTCCTGTATCACTTCTCCTACTGGTGTGATTCCCTTTACTTCAGCCCAGTATCGCGTGCAACGAGACTTCAGCGCATATAGAGTAACCGCTGCCACAAGTTGCCCAGGAAGCAGGGGTACGGAGGGTACCACACTTAAACCACCCAGAAAGGTAGAGGCATTTATCACCTCTACTCTCTCTATCGGCGTCCAGTTCCTGAACACCCCACCCCCCTTTGCGGGGATAGGGTTAATTCCCGGTGTCATCATAGCGATATCCTGCAGTTCCTGGGGTCAGCTAAATGCTTTATGCTGATCCTGGCTCCATTAGCCCCGAAGAACTGCGGCCCGTGTGGGGGAAGCACCACTCGCCGTCCTGGCTCGTAGATTGACAATCCATCTAATAAATCATCATCTAATGAATCATCTAATGAATCTCCAGAATCAAACACAGTAGGCCCGTCCCCACGGCCAAAAGGAGCATAGATCGGTGCAGGCCCCCTTCCCCTCTTGACAGCTTCCCTCCCCTCCGCCAAGGACTGCTCTTCCTCAGTATCGGGAACTCCATTGTCACCCGCGGGCTTGTTCCGGATCGGGAATATTGAAGGATCCTCCGGATCATATAGCGCTATGTTCTCCCTTCGCGGAATATAGTGTATGGTTTCGTCACCTGAACTTGGGTCGTGCTCCTCCCACTCCCGCTCCCATTCACGCTGCTGTCTCGATCCCTTATACTCTGTTGAAGGTGAATCCTCACCTGAGTTCTCCATGTCTTTCTCCATATCCTGCTTTGATCGTTTGTTATCCATATTAATCACTTGTCCACTGTGTTTCCTCTTCATTAAGGGATTGATTTCCAGATCCCTGTCAACCTGTTCTTCTTGTAGTTGTGTTTTAAACTTGTTTTTTTCTGCTGCCGATAGTTTCAGTTTCCACTGCTTCCAACACTTTGAGAATGCAACTAGCAGCGGGCCCTGCTTCTCCTTGGGTATTCCCTCCGTTGTCTTGTCATCATCCTGCTGTCCTTTCATCCTTTTCCCTCCTGTCTTCTGTCTCTCCTCATCACTCCCAGCTGCCATCTCCCAGCGCTACTTGGACTTCAGGAGCCTTCATGGGATGAAAGACATACAGTGGAGAGGTGGTTAATGTGGATGATCAGCCCAGATGTAATTCTTACTTTTGTTCCCAGTGACATTATAGTGACACAATCAGGCAACGTCAATCATTATTCATCATACAGGTGAAGTTATTCTTATATACATTTTGCGATGTGGAAACTCTGCTACTCAGTTTCCATAGTTGCAGCTCCTTGTCCCATAGCAGAGTTCCTGCTCCACCCATTAACTTCCAGGATGACCTCTTGTAACACCCTTCCTTGATTTTCACCATCTCCGATTGCCTTAATGTCAGCCCATAATTTGCTATCCTGGGAGTACACAGACATCATACTGGTCCATTTGCTTCCAGGCCATCATGTAACCCGTACACTTCACCACGGTCGACTTGTTCATCATCTCAATCCTATGTGTCAAATTCCATTGTTTATACACTCCCTCCCTGTCGGTAGGTAGTATGCCTGGTGTCATCATAGCAATCCTGTGCCAACTGTTTGGATCTGAAAGTTCTAAGGAGCTTAGTTCAGCTCTTCCTGCATCATAGAATCGTACAAACGGAAATGTGAATGGCACAGGAATTTGCCCTCCGGGCTGCATAATTGACCCATCCTCCTGTGTCTCTGATATCTGAGTGGACTCGGGATCTATCACCTGGTCTGATTCCATAACAGGCCCCAGTATCCCTGTTTCCTTATGTACTTCATAGTCTGGCTGACAGGAAACGCTCGTTGACAGTTCTGTTGGTTCCACCGCTTCAGATATATGACATTGACCTCCGGCCCCTCCGGCCTAATTTCAATTCCCAACACCCCATCCACATCTGTGGATTCATCCTGCCAGTGTAAGATTGACTCAAACTGTATGGGGGAAGAACAGGAGACTTGAAAACACCCCTCCCCCTCTTCGCACTCATGTGCTGCTTTATCTTCCAAGTCCAGTATTGGTTTCTTACTTTCTTGAGTATCAATCAAAGGCTCAAAGCCTCGTCCACCTGTCAAGGACACTTGGGGGTTCTTGGTCATTTGTGGGATATCCTGAGCCCCTGCCTTCTCACCCTCAGTTTTAAGCCACTTTGGGGGTGAAGTGAGAAAGGAATCTGATGGGGAGATAACCTCACTCAGGGTTGTGTCAGAAAGATTTATGTCCTCCTCCGAAGAGTCAAAAAGCAACTCCTTCATTTCCTGACTGGGTGAATATGGCTCCTCTCCTGAGGTATTCTCTCTGTCGCTGCTTCCTGCGTACACCACCTTGATGAGTCCCAGGGCTTTGCATGCTTTATAGCCCAGGATCGGTGAGCCAGAGCAGTTCACTATATAGAAGCTCTCTGTGGTTGACATGGCTTTATATGTGCCTATCATCTTGCAGTATCCATTCACTTCCAGCACATGCCCACCGTATCCCCTCAATGTACGATCCGCAGCCATTAATTGTGTGCCGGGCATGAGTGTGTCAAAATCCTTTGCAGGTATTACACTTGCTTGTGCCCCTGTGTCCAGCTTGAAAGTCAGCTTCCTGTTCATTGGCCCCAATCCTATGTCTACATATGCACATTCCTCCCCTTCCCTCTCTGAAGTGAGAGTGTCCACAATCCGCTCAGAGTTATCCTCCTCATTCTTCCTCATTTTCCGTGTACACACTATTGCGAAATGGTTACAACGACCGCACCTTCGGCACTCTCTTCCTTTTGCTGGGCACTCTGTTGACTTGGGGTGTTCTCCTCCACACCTGCTGCAGGCTTTTATCATTTCATCGTGCTCACCCCCTCTCAAGAGGTGAGGCTTTCCTGGTTTGTGTGGGATGGCATGCGCTTGCGATTGCTCATGGGAGTGGGCTATATCGATAGCTCCTTCCAGCGTGAGCTCTGGTCCCTGGCTCAGTAAATGACTGTGCACTCTCCGTGAGTTGGTTGCAAATACAATATGGTCCCTGATCATCTCCTCACAATTTGTGTAGTTACAGTCTTTGACTAACTGCTTCAGCGTAGTCACAAAGTGAGCGACTGTCTCCCCGTTGCCTTGCCTCCTTTCATGGAATCTGCACCGGGCAAATACAGGGTTAACCTTCGGAGTGACGTAGTCTGCAAATCTCTCGTAGTATGTATTTAACTCCTTAGCTTCATCCTCCGATAGCGTCCATCTATTGAGGACACCCCTTCCTTTGTCCCCCATCCAAAGCAACAGGTAACTGCATTTCTCCTCTTCTGCTATCTTCTTAAGTGGGCCTGAGAACATTAATTCAGTATGCTGCTTGAATCTCCTCCACTCCTCCGGTAGGTCATATGAATACCAGTTCATTATCGGAGTAGAAACACCGAACGCATTCATTTTCGTTATTTCCTCGGTGGTTTACAGTCGACCGCTGACGTCGTCCAGTATCCTTCAGGGTCGTCAAAGCTACTAGAGCTAGTCAATCAACCTAAATGTGGGGAAAAAAATATATACAATAATAGTAGTTGCAGTCGAATTCCTTCCTCCATGTCGGCCCTGCTTCCTCAGCCCCCTGAGGGCTGGAGGGGGTCGAATTAATGAAGTTTGGATGTTGCCCAATCCAATCTCAAATGCAAAGAGTTGTTGAATAATCACAGGCTGGTTTTTAAGGAGCTTCTGTTTTCCTCACTGCGACACGCCAGTATACCAGCTCCCTTCATACATCTTCTGGGACCCCTAGCCTGGCTTCACCAGGTCAGGGGTCACATGTTATCTCCAACGAGGTCAACTCCCAACATCCCATGGCTTAGACAGCCTTGTGTTCCACAGCAGCCATTAGACACCTTTGGGGCTGCTCTGATATAATAAATAGTCTCCTTATCTCTTTCCTTCACCATATCTTTCTGGCACATATACATGTCACTGATCCACATGTGACAATACATCCTATATTAGACAGGGAGTAGACAGGTCGTCACGGCAACGCCGTAGGTTGCCACTCCAGTGTCATATAAAGGTATACGAAAAGTTCACACAATTCACATAAAAGATTCAAAAGGGACTGGGACAATTTCCGGGTCTCCATGTCTCCATGACTCGATCCTCTGTCCCATTGTCCATTTTGAAAACACTCCACGGTGGCTCCTATCGTTTCCGACACATTTGCATGTCACGGCTCCACACGTGGAAAACAAAATTCACACAATTCACATAAAATATTCAAAAGGAACTGGGACAATTTCCGGGTCTCCATGTCTCCATGACTCGATCCTCTGTCCCATTGTCCATTTTGAAAACACTCCACGGTGGCTCCTATCGTTTCCGACACATTTGCATGTCACGGCTCCACACGTGGAAAACAAAATTCACACAATTCACATAAAAGATTCAAAAGGGACTGGGACAATTTCCGGGTCTCCATGTCTCCATGACTCGATCCTCTGTCCCATTGTCCATTTTGAAAACACTCCACGGTGGCTCCTATCGTTTCCGACACATTTGCATGTCACGGCTCCACACGTGGAAAACAAAATTCCAACATATGCATGTCACTGATCCACATGTGACAAACACAGTTCAAAACTATCCATGTCACTGATCCACATGTGACAAACACAGTTCAAAACTATGCATGTCACTGATCCACATGTGACAATACATCCTATAACGACACCTATAATATTCCTTGTCACCTCTCGTCCTTCACCGTATGTTTTTCACACATATGCATGTCGATGATTCACATGCGACATACTCCTATATGTGCCCGCCTTCATGCATCCAAGGCACGGTTTCACGACTTTATGAATGGATCTAGTAATCTGTTACATCACTCACGTAGGCGTAGGTGTTTGTTATAATACAGTCACAGAATGTCCACTGGCTCTTGCGCAGCGAACAGACAGCGACAGGCTGGAGGGAGGGAGGTCATCGACCCCGCTCCACCAGCATGTCCCTCTCTTCTCCTGTGTTTGTTGCTGTTGACTTCTGGCCTTGCAGATATCAACTGAAATCGCACTTGATCGTATCTCACACCAATATCATTGATGACAAATATCGTTCACCCCGGGAATTCACAAGCTTCTCCTGTGTTGTTGCTGTTGACTTCTGGCCTTGCAGATACCAACTGAAATCGCACTTGATCGTATCTCACACCAATATCATTGATGACAAATATCGTTCACCCCGGGAATTCACAAGCTTCTCCTGTGTTGTTGCTGTTGACTTCTGGCCTTGCAGATATCAACTGAAATCGCACTTGATCGTATCTCCCACCAATATCATTGATGACAAATATCGTTCACCCCGGTAATTCACAGGCTCCAACCGTGACCATCCTACTGGATCGCCATTTCGTCTGGACCGCTCCTTGTGCAAAGGAACCCTGCTTCATACTTTTAGGTGAATAAAAGCTAACTCTAAGTATGAATATATTTCTAATCATACCTTTATTTAACCAGTGAAAAACCCACTGAGACCGCGTCTCCTTACAAGTGGGAACTGGTCAAGAGGTAGAAATAGAAATCACGCTTAAATACTATAAGCCAAGTAATATATAAGTATATATAATAGTAATAATAATCCAGGTATACAGTAGTACAGTGTACCTTCAACTTAGCTTTAAACTTAGTTTGGGATCACACCTCCAGTTTGTTAGTCAGTTTGTTAGTTAGTTAGGGGGAAACAACAGGAGGGAGGTGGATCCGTCTGTGCACCAATAATAATAATAATAATAAAAATAATACCTTAAACCACCCCACACTCAGTGGTGTATAGGGAGACTAACAGGTTTGGTGACTATCATTTCTCCCTCCTGCCTGTGCCAGGAATCAGGAACCCGGGAGAAAGCACCATCCTTGCTTTAAATCTTACACTTTATATTTAGGGTGTATCGTCATCTTTATCTCATTTAGTTTTTGTTTAATTTAGTCCAACACCGTCACCTATGTCTTACACGGGTGTTCTCTCCACTGTCCCAGCAGACGCCTGTCCCAAGCCTGGCCCTGCCAGCTTATCTTCCTCATGCGTCTGGTTTGTCTCCCCCTGCAACAGTAGCAGGCGGCTTGTGCACTTGTATATTGCCCATCTCACCGGGTCCATGACCCAGGGTCTGTTCGCCAGACACACCGTTGCATGTCCAACTCCAAATCTCCTTGAATAACAAAACGCACATGCAGTAGGCATAAATTCACCACACCGAGTGTGAATGGTTGGGACTGAATGGCTGGGATTAACGTGTGAGTGTCGTGTGAGCGTCCCAGGCTGGGGCTCTTCACCCTTTCTGCACTGCATGTTCCACACTCCTCCCAGCGTCCACACATTCCAAAACCAGTGTCTCCATTTGGGGCTTTGCCCGTTTCATATTCCCCTTTTGTGATTACTTTCCGCAATCAACCTATTCTTTGTGTTATCGTTAACCCAACCAACGCTATTGCGCAAGTTGCTCCGTTTGAAATGAGTGAGCGTCTTTGCACACGTCAATCACCAAGTGTGGAGCACTGGAGAAATTAGTGCAAATCCGTCTCTTTCTATTTTATTTCCCAAGTGCAAATCCGTTTCTTCTTTTTGTCTTTCCCAAGTCCAAATCCGTCTCTTACTTCCCCCAAGTGCAAATCAGCATCCAGAGCCAATATAATTTTCACGTGCACATTGAGAGCAAATATCCTTTATGTCCCTTTTGTTACATTTGTAATGCTGTGAAATTCACACTCCATGAACCTCCAACGCTTGATTATTTGCTTGCTTGTGTCCCAGGGTCTGCTTGACACCTGTCATCTTTTCCATACTTGTTCCAAAAGACCCGCGGTCCGGTTTTGAGGATGAACGCGTGCAACGCGCCGCCACACTCAAAAAAATCCAGGGACGCCATGTTAGACAGTCTGAGTGTACTTGACCATTCTGTCCCCCTTTTGCCGGTTCAAGTTCGGTCGGTCACTCTTTCTGTCTGTTATAGTACGATGAAGCTGAGTTCCAAGTATATTTATATAGTGGATTCAGATCCCAGGACTCTACAGCGACTCGCCTGTATATCCTGGGTATCTATTGAACTGCTGCTGAAGAGAGAGCACCGCCCTATACCCCCAGCGTCTCGCCTAAAGGATAGTGCGGCCTCTGTTATTAAGGCCCCGGCCTCAGGCCCCTCAGCGCTTCGCCTGAGGAGTCTGGCCGTTGAACACAGAGGTCATAGCGTCTCGCCTGTGACATGAGTTGGGATGAAATGCAAACTTTAGTAGATTTCTTCTATTTGTCCTGACTGTGCATGGCAATTGAGGCAACTGACACATCGCTCACCCAATACTGCATACTTATACCCTGGAAACATAATTCAATATTAGTTACAACAGTATACTCACCAAAAATAGACGGATACAAGACCAGGGTGTTGATTTTCCAAAAAATGTGAAGATTTATTATACAGTTGTAGTTGCACACAAAAAATGATATAATCCAAAAAATAAAGTAAAATATAAAGTCGTTTAGCAAAACTGGAGATATTCGGCAAATTACTACTAAGTTTCTAAAACTGGGCTATCTACTTTCTTTGAAAAGCTTAGAGCATCCTCTGTGATCTGGTACCTCTCCTATCCCCTCCGGACTGAAGACTGGAACCCTGAACCCTCTGCCCTGAGGGGTTTTATACTGTATGGTCCTGAGGGGGAGGTAACCTTTGTTTGTTTTCTTGCTTTTTTACCATGCTTTGATATTTTTGGAAGATGGCTGGCGCCAAATAACTCACTATGGCTTAGTGAGGGAAAAACAGACACACATTCTTATGCCAACACCTATTTATTTATGGGCCTTTACTTATCAACTAAAGAGATCTAAGGACCTCATGTCCTTTACAAACACACCTCCTACAAACATTACATTTTAGCATCAAAACTAAATCAAAACACAATACTGTCTCTAAGAATCCAGGGAGGCTAAAATAACATCATCCCTACTTTATATTAAAACTTGTATTTTTACTTAACCTGTTTAGGTTTACACCTCATGTTGTCATATGATCACATGAGCAACCTGCAATCAAACTTCTACTTAGTTAATAGGGAGGCGAAAACAATCATCCCTTTTTCAATTCAATTTGTAAACTATTACAAACAAAACAGTTAATAATCATTATATCAGTTTCAGAGGTGAAAACAAAAACAACACACAATAAAATGAACTCATAGTGTCTGCCTTCAACATCCAACATGGGGTGAAACTAGGGGGGGGAAAAGGGGTGGCTGCTAATCTCCAAACCAAGGGAGGTCACTAGGTCAGCCAGACAGTTCACTGATAAGGAGGACAACATGCAAGTCAGCTGTTTCCCTTCTTTTTATCCAAATGAGTATAAAATATCTTCTCACAGTACCCATATAAACTTGACCATACAAACTTTACAATAGATTTATACAAAAAACACTTTGGCGAACAACACCAAAGTTCTCATCACGGTAATGACATCCATCACCACTAAACCGCCGTCTTCCCTGATATATCAGTGGGCCATGAGGAACTTCAAAAGTCCCCCTTCCTGCAGTCCGCCCTGGCCTCGCCGCTTTTGAATCTTCTCCTGGGGTGAGGTACTGGTCCTGTTGACATGTGGTCAGCTATCAGATCTGTGTCTGGCCAGAACGTCCTTCTTCTGTACATGCTCTCTTGAATGTAAACATGCCCATATTCATTCTTCTGGACATGCTCTCTTGAAAGAAACTCATAACGCCTTGGGTAAGCATTATATCTCTTGCGACCCCACTGCCCATATTCATTCTTCTGGGATCGCCCGGTCTGCATTCTGGGGACCTTTTCCTCATACTTTGAAGACTGCGTCATCTGCTGGGGAGGCGGCCTCTCCTCTGTTGAGGATTGCCCTGTGCAATCACTGGCCCTTGACCCTTGACCCCAGCCAACTTCACAACCTACTGCCGGCCTGTCGACAATAATATACTTTAATAATATACTTTAATAATATACTTAATAATATACTTAATAATATAGTTTAATAATATACTTTAATAATATATTTAATAATATAGTTGAATAATATAGTTTAATAATATAGTTTAATAATATACTTTAATAATATAGTTTAATAATATAGTTTAATAATATAGTTGAATAATATACTTTAATAATATACTTTAATAATATACTTTAATAATATACTTTAATAATATAGTTGAATAATATACTTTAATAATATACTTAATAATATAGTTTAATAATATAGTTTAATAATATACTTTAATAATATACTTAATAATATACTTAATAATATAGTTTAATAATATACTTTAATAATATACTTTAATAATATAGTTTAATAATATAGTTTAATAATATAGTTTAATAATATACTTTAATAATATAGTTTAATAATATACTTTAATAATATAGTTGAATAATATAGTTTAATAATATACTTTAATAATATACTTTAATAATATAGTTTAATAATATACTTTAATAATATAGTTTAATAATATACTTAATAATATAGTTTAATAATATAGTTTAATAATATACTTTAATAATATACTTTAATAATATACTTTAATAATATACTTTAATAATATAGTTGAATAATATAGTTTAATAATATACTTTAATAATATACTTTAATAATATACTTAATAATATAGTTTAATAATATAGTTTAATAATATACTTAATAATATACTTAATAATATAGTTTAATAATATAGTTTAATAATATACTTTAATAATATACTTAATAATATAGTTTAATAATATAGTTTAATAATATACTTTAATAATATACTTTAATAATATACTTTAATAATATACTTTAATAATATAGTTTAATAATATACTTAATAATATACTTTAATAATATACTTTAATAATATACTTTAAAATATACTTTAATAATATAGTTTATTAATATACTTTATTAATATACTTTAATAATATAGTTTAATAATATACTTAATAATATACTTTAATAATATACTTTAATAATATACTTAATAATATACTTTAATAATATACTTTAATAATATACTTTAATAATATACTTAATAATATAGTTTAATAATATAGTTTAATAATATAGTTTAATAATATACTTTAATAATATAGTTTAATAATATAGTTTAATAATATAGTTTAATAATATACCTTAATAATATACTTTAATAATATACTTTATACTATAGTTTAATAATATAGTTTAATAATATAGTTTAATAATATACTTTAATAATATAGTTTAATAATATACTTTAATAATATACTTTAATAATATACTTTATACTATAGTTTAATAATATAGTTTAATAATATAGTTTAATAATATACTTTAATAATATACTTTATAATATACTTTAATAATATACTTTAATAATATACTTTAATAATATAGTTGAATAATATACTTTAATAATATACTTTAATAATATACTTTAATAATATACTTAATAATATAGTTTAATAATATAGTTTAATAATATACTTAATAATATACTTAATAATATAGTTTAATAATATAGTTTAATAATATACTTTAATAATATACTTAATAATATAGTTTAATAATATACTTTAATAATATACTTTAATAATATACTTTAATAATATACTTTAAAAATATACTTTAATAATATAGTTTATTAATATACTTTAATAATATAGTTTAATAATATACTTAATAATATACTTTAATAATATAGTTTAATAATATACTTAATAATATAGTTTAATAATATAGTTTAATAATATACTTGAATAATATAGTTTAATAATATAGTTTAATAATATACTTGAATAATATACTTTAATAATATACTTTAATAATATACTTTAATAATATACTTAATAATATAGTTTAATAATATACTTTAATAATATACTTAATAATATACTTAATAATATAGTTTAAAAATATACTTTAATAATATACTTTAATAATATAGTTGAATAATATAGTTGAATAATATAGTTTAATAATATACTTTAATAATATACTTTAATAATATACTTTATACTATAGTTTAATAATATAGTTTAATAATATAGTTTAATAATATAGTTTAATAATATACTTTAATAATATACTTAATAATATACTTTAATAATATACTTTAATAATATACTTTAATAATATAGTTGAATAATATACTTTAATAATATACTTTAATAATATACTTTAATAATATACTTAATAATATAGTTTAATAATATAGTTTAATAATATACTTAATAATATACTTAATAATATAGTTTAATAATATAGTTTAATAATATACTTTAATAATATACTTAATAATATAGTTTAATAATATACTTTAATAATATACTTTAATAATATACTTTAATAATATACTTTAAAAATATACTTTAATAATATAGTTTATTAATATACTTTAATAATATAGTTTAATAATATACTTAATAATATACTTTAATAATATAGTTTAATAATATACTTAATAATATAGTTTAATAATATAGTTTAATAATATACTTGAATAATATACTTTAATAATATACTTTAATAATATACTTTAATAATATACTTTAATAATATACTTTAATAATATACTTTAATAATATACTTAATAATATAGTTTAATAATATACTTTAATAATATACTTAATAATATACTTAATAATATAGTTTAAAAATATACTTTAATAATATACTTTAATAATATAGTTGAATAATATAGTTGAATAATATAGTTGAATAATATACTTTAATAATATACTTAATAATATACTTAATAATATAGTTTAATAATATACTTTAATAATATACTTTAATAATATACTTAATAATATACTTAATAATATAGTTTAATAATATACTTTAATAATATATTTAATAATATAGTTGAATAATATAGTTTAATAATATAGTTTAATAATATACTTTAATAATATAGTTTAATAATATAGTTTAATAATATAGTTGAATAATATACTTTAATAATATACTTTAATAATATACTTTAATAATATACTTTAATAATATAGTTGAATAATATACTTTAATAATATACTTAATAATATAGTTTAATAATATACTTTAATAATATACTTTAATAATATACTTAATAATATACTTAATAATATAGTTTAATAATATACTTTAATAATATACTTTAATAATATAGTTTAATAATATAGTTTAATAATATAGTTTAATAATATACTTTAATAATATAGTTTAATAATATACTTTAATAATATAGTTGAATAATATAGTTTAATAATATACTTTAATAATATACTTTAATAATATACTTTAATAATATACTTTAATAATATAGTTTAATAATATACTTAATAATATAGTTTAATAATATAGTTTAATAATATAGTTTAATAATATACTTTAATAATATACTTTAATAATATACTTTAATAATATAGTTGAATAATATAGTTTAATAATATACTTTAATAATATACTTTAATAATATACTTTAATAATATACTTAATAATATAGTTTAATAATATAGTTTAATAATATACTTAATAATATACTTAATAATATAGTTTAATAATATAGTTTAATAATATACTTTAATAATATACTTAATAATATAGTTTAATAATATAGTTTAATAATATACTTTAATAATATACTTTAATAATATACTTTAATAATATACTTTAATAATATAGTTTAATAATATACTTAATAATATACTTTAATAATATACTTTAATAATATACTTTAAAATATACTTTAATAATATAGTTTATTAATATACTTTATTAATATACTTTAATAATATAGTTTAATAATATACTTAATAATATACTTTAATAATATACTTTAATAATATACTTAATAATATACTTTAATAATATACTTTAATAATATACTTTAATAATATACTTAATAATATAGTTTAATAATATAGTTTAATAATATAGTTTAATAATATACTTTAATAATATAGTTTAATAATATAGTTTAATAATATAGTTTAATAATATACCTTAATAATATACTTTAATAATATACTTTATACTATAGTTTAATAATATAGTTTAATAATATAGTTTAATAATATAGTTTAATAATATAGTTTAATAATATACTTTAATAATATACTTAATAATATAATTTAATAATATACTTTAATAATATACTTTAATAATATAGTTTAATAATATACTTTAATAATATAGTTTAATAATATACTTTAATAATATAGTTTAATAATATAGTTTAATAATATAGTTTAATAATATACTTTAATAATATAGTTTAATAATATAGTTTAATAATATACTTAATAATATACTTTAATAATATACTTTAATAATATACTTTAATAATATTCTTTAAAAATATACTTTAATAATATAGTTTATTAATATACTTTAATAATATAGTTTAATAATATACTTAATAATATACTTTAATAATATACTTTAATAATATACATAATAATATAGTTTAATAATATACTTTAATAATATACTTGAATAATATACTTTAATAATATACTTTAATAATATACTTTAATAATATACTTTAATAATATACTTGAATAATATACTTTAATAATATACTTAATAATATAGTATAATAATATACTTTAATAATATACTTAATAATATACTTAATAATATAGTTTAAAAATATACTTTAATAATATACTTTAATAATATAGTTGAATAATATAGTTGAATAATATACTTTAATAATATACTTAATAATATACTTAATAATATAGTTTAATAATATACTTTAATAATATACTTTAATAATATACTTAATAATATACTTAATAATATAGTTTAATAATATACTTTAATAATATACTTTAATAATATAGTTGAATAATATAGTTTAATAATATAGTTTAATAATATACTTTAATAATATAGTTTAATAATATAGTTTAATAATATAGTTGAATAATATAGTTTAATAATATACTTTAATAATATACTTTAATAATATACTTTAATAATATAGTTGAATAATATACTTTAATAATATACTTAATAATATACTTAATAATATAGTTTAATAATATACTTTAATAATATACTTAATAATATACTTAATAATATAGTTTAATAATATAGTTGAATAATATAGTTTAATAATATAGTTTAATAATATAGTTTAATAATATAGTTGAATAATATAGTTTAATAATATAGTTGAATAATATAGTTTAATAATATAGTTTAATAATATAGTTTAATAATTTTGTTGAATAATATAGTTTAATAATATAGTTGAATAATATAGTTTAATAATATAGTTTAATAATATACTTTAATAATATACTTTAATAATATAGTTTAATAATATACTTTAATAATATAGTTTAATAATATACTTAATAATATAGTTTAATAATATAGTTTAATAATATAGTTTAATAATATAGTTTAATAATATAGTTTAATAATATAGTTTAATAATATAGTTTAATAATATAGTTGAATAATATAGTTTAATAATATACTTTAATAATATAGTTTAATAATATAGTTTAATAATATACTTAATAATATAGTTTAATAATATAGTTTAATAATATACTTAATAATATACTTAATAATATAGTTTAATAATATAGTTTAATAATATACTTTAATAATATACTTAATAATATAGTTTAATAATATACTTTAATAATATACTTTAATAATATACTTTAATAATATACTTTAATAATATACTTTAATAATATACTTTAATAATATAGTTTAATAATATAGTTTAATAATATACTTAATAATATACTTTAATAATATACTTTAATAATATACTTTAAAAATATACTTTAATAATATAGTTTATTAATATACTTTATTAATATACTTTAATAATATAGTTTAATAATATACTTAATAATATACTTTAATAATATACTTTAATAATATACTTAATAATATAGTTTAATAATATACTTTAATAATATACTTTAATAATATACTTAATAATATAGTTTAATAATATAGTTTAATAATATAGTTTAATAATATAGTTTAATAATATAGTTTAATAATATAGTTTAATAATATAGTTTAATAATATACTTTAATAATATACTTTAATAATATACTTAATAATATAGTTTAATAATATACTTTAATAATATACTTTAATAATATACTTTAATAATATACTTTAATAATATACTTTAATAATATACTTTAATAATATACTTAATAATATACTTTAATAATATACTTTAATAATATACTTTAAAAATATACTTTAATAATATAGTTTATTAATATACTTTATTAATATACTTTAATAATATAGTTTAATAATATACTTAATAATATACTTTAATAATATACTTTAATAATATACTTAATAATATAGTTTAATAATATACTTTAATAATATACTTTAATAATATACTTAATAATATAGTTTAATAATATAGTTTAATAATATACTTTAATAATATACTTTAATAATATAGTTTAATAATATAGTTTAATAATATACTTTAATAATATACTTTAATAATATACTTTAATAATATACTTTATACTATAGTTTAATAATATAGTTTAATAATATACTTTAATAATATACTTAATAATATAGTTTAATAATATACTTTAATAATATACTTTATACTATAGTTTAATAATATAGTTTAATAATATACTTTAATAATATACTTTAATAATATACTTAATAATATACTTTAATAATATACTTTAATAATATACTTAATAATATAGTTTAATAATATAGTTTAATAATATACTTTAATAATATACTTTAATAATATAGTTTAATAATATAGTTTAATAATATACTTTAATAATATACTTTAATAATATACTTTAATAATATACTTTATACTATAGTTTAATAATATAGTTTAATAATATACTTTAATAATATACTTTAATAATATACTTAATAATATACTTTAATAATATACTTTAATAATATACTTTAATAATATAGTTGAATAATATACTTTAATAATATACTTTAATAATATACTTAATAATATAGTTTAATAATATAGTTTAATAATATACTTAATAATATACTTAATAATATAGTTTAATAATATAGTTTAATAATATAGTTTAATAATATACTTAATAATATAGTTTAATAATATACTTTAATAATATACTTTAATAATATACTTTAATAATATACTTTAATAATATAGTTTAATAATATAGTTTAATAATATACTTAATAATATACTTTAATAATATACTTTAATAATATACTTTAAAAATATACTTTAATAATATACTTTAATAATATACTTTAAAAATATACTTTAATAATATACTTAATAATATACTTTAATAATATAGTTTAATAATATACTTAATAATATAGTTTAATAATATACTTTAATAATATACTTGAATAATATACTTTAATAATATACTTTAATAATATACTTTAATAATATACTTGAATAATATACTTTAATAATATACTTTAATAATATACTTAATAATATAGTTTAATAATATACTTTAATAATATACTTAATAATATACTTAATAATATAGTTTAAAAATATACTTTAATAATATACTTTAATAATATAGTTGAATAATATAGTTGAATAATATACTTTAATAATATACTTAATAATATACTTAATAATATAGTTTAATAATATACTTTAATAATATACTTTAATAATATACTTTAATAATATACTTTAATAATATACTTAATAATATACTTAATAATATAGTTTAATAATATACTTTAATAATATACTTTAATAATATAGTTGAATAATATAGTTTAATAATATAGTTTAATAATATACTTTAATAATATAGTTTAATAATATAGTTTAATAATATAGTTGAATAATATAGTTTAATAATATACTTTAATAATTTACTTTAATAATATACTTTAATAATATAGTTGAATAATATACTTTAATAATATACTTAATAATATACTTAATAATATAGTTTAATAATATACTTTAATAATATACTTTAATAATATACTTAATAATATACTTAATAATATAGTTTAATAATATAGTTTAATAATATACTTTAATAATATAGTTGAATAATATAGTTTAATAATATAGTTTAATAATATACTTTAATAATATAGTTTAATAATATAGTTTAATAATATAGTTGAATAATATAGTTTAATAATATACTTTAATAATATACTTTAATAATATAGTTTAATAATATACTTTAATAATATAGTTTAATAATATACTTAATAATATAGTTTAATAATATAGTTTAATAATATAGTTTAATAATATACTTTAATAATATACTTTAATAATATACTTTAATAATATACTTTAATAATATAGTTGAATAATATAGTTTAATAATATAGTTTAATAATATACTTTAATAATATAGTTTAATAATATACTTAATAATATAGTTTAATAATATAGTTTAATAATATACTTAATAATATACTTAATAATATAGTTTAATAATATAGTTTAATAATATACTTTAATAATATACTTAATAATATAGTTTAATAATATACTTTAATAATATACTTTAATAATATACTTTAATAATATACTTTAATAATATAGTTTAATAATATACTTTAATAATATACTTAATAATATACTTTAATAATATACTTTAATAATATACTTTAAAAATATACTTTAATAATATAGTTTATTAATATACTTTATTAATATACTTTAATAATATAGTTTAATAATATACTTAATAATATACTTTAATAATATACTTTAATAATATACTTAATAATATACTTTAATAATATACTTTAATAATATACTTAATAATATACTTAATAATATAGTTTAATAATATACTTTAATAATATAGTTTAATAATATAGTTTAATAATATAGTTTAATAATATACTTTAATAATATACTTTAATAATATACTTTAATAATATACTTTATACTATAGTTTAATAATATAGTTTAATAATATAGTTTAATAATATAGTTTAATAATATACTTTAATAATATACTTAATAATATACTTTAATAATATACTTTAATAATATACTTTAATAATATACTTTAATAATATAGTTTAATAATATAGTTTAATAATATAGTTTAATAATATAGTTTAATAATATACTTTAATAATATACTTTAATAATATACTTTAATAATATACTTAATAATATACTTTAATAATATAGTTTAATAATATACTTAATAATATAGTTTAATAATATACTTTAATAATATACTTGAATAATATACTTTAATAATATACTTTAATAATATACTTTAATAATATACTTTAATAATATACTTGAATAATATACTTTAATAATATACTTTAATAATATACTTAATAATATAGTTTAATAATATACTTTAATAATATACTTAATAATATACTTAATAATATAGTTTAAAAATATACTTTAATAATATACTTTAATAATATAGTTGAATAATATAGTTGAATAATATACTTTAATAATATACTTAATAATATACTTAATAATATAGTTTAATAATATACTTTAATAATATACTTTAATAATATACTTAATAATATACTTAATAATATAGTTTAATAATATAGTTTAATAATATACTTTAATAATATAGTTGAATAATATAGTTTAATAATATAGTTTAATAATATACTTTAATAATAAAGTTTAATAATATAGTTTAATAATATAGTTGAATAATATAGTTTAATAATATACTTTAATAATATACTTTAATAATATACTTTAATAATATAGTTGAATAATATACTTTAATAATATACTTAATAATATACTTAATAATATAGTTTAATAATATACTTTAATAATATACTTTAATAATATACTTAATAATATACTTAATAATATAGTTTAATAATATAGTTTAATAATATACTTTAATAATATAGTTGAATAATATAGTTTAATAATATAGTTTAATAATATACTTTAATAATATAGTTTAATAATATAGTTTAATAATATAGTTTAATAATATACTTTAATAATATACTTTAATAATATAGTTTAATAATATACTTTAATAATATAGTTTAATAATATACTTAATAATATAGTTTAATAATATAGTTTAATAATATAGTTTAATAATATACTTTAATAATATACTTTAATAATATACTTTAATAATATACTTTAATAATATAGTTGAATAATATAGTTTAATAATATACTTTAATAATATACTTTAATAATATACTTTAATAATATACTTAATAATATAGTTTAATAATATAGTTTAATAATATACTTAATAATATACTTAATAATATAGTTTAATAATATACTTTAATAATATACTTTAATAATATACTTAATAATATAGTTTAATAATATACTTTAATAATATACTTTAATAATATACTTTAATAATATACTTTAATAATATACTTTAATAATATACTTTAATAATATAGTTTAATAATATACTTAATAATATACTTTAATAATATACTTTAATAATATACTTTAAAAATATACTTTAATAATATAGTTTATTAATATACTTTATTAATATACTTTAATAATATAGTTTAATAATATACTTAATAATATACTTTAATAATATACTTTAATAATATACTTAATAATATACTTTAATAATATACTTTAATAATATACTTAATAATATACTTAATAATATAGTTTAATAATATACTTTAATAATATAGTTTAATAATATAGTTTAATAATATAGTTTAATAATATAGTTTAATAATATACTTTAATAATATACTTTAATAATATACTTTATACTATAGTTTAATAATATAGTTTAATAATATAGTTTAATAATATAGTTTAATAATATACTTTAATAATATACTTAATAATATACTTTAATAATATACTTTAATAATATAGTTTAATAATATAGTTTAATAATATAGTTTAATAATATAGTTTAATAATATAGTTTAATAATATAGTTTAATAGCTATATTATTATTAAATGTTTAATATTATTATTAAACTATATAAAATAGCCATAAAAGCCCATATCGTACGGCATACTATAGCGCGCCGTTTTTCATCATTTTTGAGGATTTGAAAAAAATGACGAAATGACAAAAACGATGGGTTATAGCCCATGTTTTTAGAAATTTTGAAAAAAAAAGTTAGCCTCGTTTCTCATCATTTTGGACCATGGGCTATAGCCCATATCGTACGGCATACTATAGCGCGCCGTTTTTCATCATTTTTGAGGATTTGAAAAAAATGACGAAATGACAAAAACGATGGGTTATAGCCCATGTTTTTTGAAATTTTGCAAAAAAAAGTTAGCCTCGTTTCTCATCATTTTGGACCATGGGCTATAGCCCATATCGTACGGCATACTATAGCGCGCCGTTTTAAAGGCAAATTATTTTGCAGGCAAATTATTTTGCAGGCAAATTATTTTGCAGGCAAATTATTTTTTTAGGCAAATTATTAGGGTTTTGGCAAATTATTTTGCAGGCAAATTATCTTGGCAAATTATCTTGGCAAATTATTTAGCAGGCAAATTATTTTGCAGGCAAATTATTTAGCAGGCAAATTATTTTTTTAGGCAAATTATTAGGGTTTTGGCAAATTATTTTGCAGGCAAATTATTTAGCAGGCAAATTATTTTGCAGGCAAATTATTTTGCAGGCAAATTATTTAGCAGGCAAAAAATTTTGCAGGCAAATTATTTTGCAGGCAAATTATTTAGCAGGCAAATTATTTTGCAGGCATATTATTAGGGTTTTGGCAAATTATTTTGCAGGCAAATTATCTTGGCAAATTATTTTGCAGGCAAATTATTTTGCAGGCAAATTATTTAGCAGGCAAATTATTTTTTTAGGCAAATTATTAGGGTTTTGGCAAATTATTTTGCAGGCAAATTATTTAGCAGGCAAATTATTTTGCAGGCAAATTATTTTGCAGGCAAATTATTTAGCAGGCAAAATATTTTGCAGGCAAATTATTTTGCAGGCAAATTATTTAGCAGGCAAATTATTTTGCAGGCAAATTATTTAGCAGGCAAATTATTTTGCAGGCATATTATTAGGGTTTTGGCAAATTATTTTTTTAGGCAAATTATTAGGGTTTTGGCAAATTATTTTGCAGGCAAATTATTTTGCAGGCAAATTATTTTGCAGGCAAATTATTTAGCAGGCAAAATATTTTGCAGGCAAATTATTTAGCAGGCAAATTATTTAGCAGGCAAATTATTTTGCAGGCAAATTATTAGGGTTTTGGCAAATTATTTTGGCAAATTATTTTGCAGGCAAATTATTTAGCAGGCTTTGGCAAATTATTTTGCAGGCAAATTATTTAGCAGGCAAATTATTTTGCAGGCAAATTATCTTGGCAAATTATTTTGCAGGCAAATTATTTTGCAGGCAAATTATTTTGCAGGCAAATTATTTTGCAGGCAAATTATTTTGCAGGCATATTATTTTACAAAATACTTTTTACAAAATACTTTTTACAAAATACTTTTTACAAAATACTTTTTGCAAAATACTTTTTGGCAAATTATTTTGGCAAATTATTTTGGCAAATTATTTTGCAGGCAAATTATTTTTTTAGGCAAATTATTAGGGTTTTGGCAAATTATTTTGCAGGCAAATTATTTTGCAGGCAAATTATTTTACAAAATACTTTTTACAAAATACTTTTTACAAAATACTTTTAAAAATACTTTTTACAAAATACTTTTTACAAAATACTTTTTACAAAATACTTTTTGGCAAATTATTTTGGCAAATTATTTAGCAGGCAAATTATTTTGCAGGCAAATTATTTTGCAGGCAAATTATTTTACAAAATACTTTTTACAAAATACTTTTTACAAAATACTTTTTACAAAATACTTTTTACAAAATACTTTTTACAAAATACTTTTTGGCAAATTATTTTGGCAAATTATTTTTTGGCAAATTATTTTGCAGGCAAATTATTTTGCAGGCAAATTATTTTTTGGCAAATTATTTAGCAGGCAAATTATTTTTTTAGGCAAATTATTAGGGTTTTGGCAAATTATTTTGCAGGCAAATTATTTAGCAGGCAAATTATTTTGCAGGCAAATTATTTTGCAGGCAAATTATTTAGCAGGCAAAATATTTTGCAGGCAAATTATTTTGCAGGCAAATTATTTTGCAGGCAAATTATTTTGCAGGCAAATTATTTTGCAGGCAAATTATTAGGGTTTTGGCAAATTATTTTTTTAGGCAAATTATTAGGGTTTTGGCAAATTATTTCGCAGGCAAATTATTTTGCAGGCAAATTATTTTGCAGGCAAATTATTAGGGTTTTGGCAAATTATTTTGGCAAATTATTTTGCAGGCAAATTATTTTGCAGGCAAATTATTTTGCAGGCAAATTATTAGGGTTTTGGCAAATTATTTTGGCAAATTATTTTGCAGGCAAATTATTTAGCAGGCTTTGGCAAATTATTTTGCAGGCAAATTATTTTGCAGGCAAATTATTTTGCAGGCAAATTATTTTGCAGGCAAATTATCTTGGCAAATTATTTTGCAGGCAAATTATTTTGGCAAATTATTTTGCAGGCAAATTATTTTGCAGGCAAATTATTTGGCAGGCAAATTATTTTGCAGGCAAATTATTAGGGTTTTGGCAAATTATTTTTTTAGGCAAATTATTAGGGTTTTGGCAAATTATTTTGCAGGCAAATTATTTTGCAGGCAAATTATTTTGCAGGCAAATTATTAGGGTTTTGGCAAATTATTTTGCAGGCAAATTATTTTGCAGGCAAATTATTTTGCAGGCAAATTATTTTGCAGGCAAATTATTTTGGAGGCAAATTATTTTGCAGGCAAATTATTTTGCAGGCAAATTATTTTTTTAGGCAAATTATTAGGGTTTTGGCAAATTATTTTGCAGGCAAATTATTTTGCAGGCAAATTATTTTACAAAATACTTTTTACAAAATCTTTTTACAAAATACTTTTTACAAAATACTTTTTGGCAAATTATTTTGGCAAATTATTTTTTGGCAAATTATTTAGCAGGCAAATTATTTAGCAGGCAAATTATTTTGCAGGCAAATTATCTTGGCAAATTATTTTGCAGGCAAATTATTTTGCAGGCAAATTATTTTGCAGGCAAATTATTTTGCAGGCAAATTATTTTGCAGGCAAATTATTTTGCAGGCAAATTATTTTGCAGGCAAATTATTTTGCAGGCATATTATTTTACAAAATACTTTTTACAAAATACTTTTTACAAAATACTTTTTACAAAATACTTTTTGCAAAATACTTTTTGGCAAATTATTTTGGCAAATTATTTTGGGGGGCAAATTATTTTGCAGGCAAATTATTTTGCAGGCAAAATACTTTTTACAAAATAATTTTTACAAAATACTTTTTACAAAATACTTTTTGCAAAATACTTTTTGGCAAATTATTTTGGCAAATTATTTTGGCAAATTATTTTGCAGGCAAATTATTTTTTTAGGCAAATTATTAGGGTTTTGGCAAATTATTTTGCAGGCAAATTATTTTGCAGGCAAATTATTTTACAAAATACTTTTTACAAAATACTTTTTACAAAATACTTTTTACAAAATACTTTTTACAAAATACTTTTTACAAAATACTTTTTACAAAATACTTTTTACAAAATACTTTTTACAAAATACTTTTTGGCAAATTATTTTTTGGCAAATTATTTTTTGGCAAATTATTTAGCAGGCAAATTATTTTGGCAAATTATTTTGGCAAATTATTTTGGGGGGCAAATTATTTTGGGGGGCAAAATATTTTGCAGGCAAATTATTTTGCAGGCAAATTATTTTACAAAATACTTTTTACAAAATACTTTTAAAAATACTTTTTACAAAATACTTTTTGGCAAATTATTTTGGCAAATTATTTAGCAGGCAAATTATTTTGCAGGCAAATTATTTTGCAGGCAAATTATTTTGCAGGCAAATTATTTTACAAAATACTTTTTACAAAATACTTTTTACAAAATACTTTTTACAAAATACTTTTTGGCAAATTATTTTGGCAAATTATTTTTTGGCAAATTATTTTGCAGGCAAATTATTTTGCAGGCAAATTATTTTTTGGCAAATTATTTAGCAGGCAAATTATTTTTTTAGGCAAATTATTAGGGTTTTGGCAAATTATTTTGCAGGCAAATTATTTAGCAGGCAAATTATTTTGCAGGCAAATTATTTTGCAGGCAAATTATTTAGCAGGCAAAATATTTTGCAGGCAAATTATTTTGCAGGCAAATTATTTTGCAGGCAAATTATTTTGCAGGCAAATTATTAGGGTTTTGGCAAATTATTTTTTTAGGCAAATTATTAGGGTTTTGGCAAATTATTTTGCAGGCAAATTATTTTGCAGGCAAATTATTTTGCAGGCAAATTATTAGGGTTTTGGCAAATTATTTTGGCAAATTATTTTGCAGGCAAATTATTTTGCAGGCAAATTATTTTGCAGGCAAATTATTAGGGTTTTGGCAAATTATTTTGGCAAATTATTTTGCAGGCAAATTATTTAGCAGGCTTTGGCAAATTATTTTGCAGGCAAATTATTTTGCAGGCAAATTATTTTGCAGGCAAATTATTTTGCAGGCAAATTATTTAGCAGGCAAATTATTTTTTTAGGCAAATTATTAGGGTTTTGGCAAATTATTTTGCAGGCAAATTATTTAGCAGGCAAATTATTTTGCAGGCAAATTATTTTGCAGGCAAATTATTTAGCAGGCAAAATATTTTGCAGGCAAATTATTTTGCAGGCAAATTATTTTGCAGGCAAATTATTTTGCAGGCAAATTATTAGGGTTTTGGCAAATTATTTTTTTAGGCAAATTATTAGGGTTTTGGCAAATTATTTCGCAGGCAAATTATTTTGCAGGCAAATTATTTTGCAGGCAAATTATTAGGGTTTTGGCAAATTATTTTGGCAAATTATTTTGCAGGCAAATTATTTTGCAGGCAAATTATTTTGCAGGCAAATTATTAGGGTTTTGGCAAATTATTTTGGCAAATTATTTTGCAGGCAAATTATTTAGCAGGCTTTGGCAAATTATTTTGCAGGCAAATTATTTTGCAGGCAAATTATTTTGCAGGCAAATTATTTTGCAGGCAAATTATTTTGCAGGCAAATTATCTTGGCAAATTATTTTGCAGGCAAATTATTTTGGCAAATTATTTTGCAGGCAAATTATTTGGCAGGCAAATTATTTTTTACTTTTTACAAAATACTTTTTGGCAAATTATTTTGGCAAATTATTTTGCAGGCAAATTATTTTGCAGGCAAATTATTTTGCAGGCAAATTATTTTTTGGCAAATTATTTAGCAGGCAAATTATTTTTTTAGGCAAATTATTAGGGTTTTGGCAAATTATTTTGCAGGCAAATTATTTAGCAGGCAAATTATTTTGCAGGCAAATTATTTTGCAGGCAAATTATTTAGCAGGCAAAATATTTTGCAGGCAAATTATTTTGCAGGCAAATTATTTTGCAGGCAAATTATTTTGCAGGCAAATTATTAGGGTTTTGGCAAATTATTTTTTTAGGCAAATTATTAGGGTTTTGGCAAATTATTTCGCAGGCAAATTATTTTGCAGGCAAATTATTTTGCAGGCAAATTATTAGGGTTTTGGCAAATTATTTTGGCAAATTATTTTGCAGGCAAATTATTTTGCAGGCAAATTATTTTGCAGGCAAATTATTTTGCAGGCAAATTATTTTGCAGGCAAATTATTTTGCAGGCAAATTATTTTGGAGGCAAATTATTTTGCAGGCAAATTATTTTGCAGGCAAATTATTTTTTTAGGCAAATTATTAGGGTTTTGGCAAATTATTTTGCAGGCAAATTATTTTGCAGGCAAATTATTTTACAAAATACTTTTTACAAAATACTTTTTACAAAATCTTTTTACAAAATACTTTTTACAAAATACTTTTTGGCAAATTATTTTGGCAAATTATTTTTTGGCAAATTATTTAGCAGGCAAATTATTTAGCAGGCAAATTATTTTGCAGGCAAATTATCTTGGCAAATTATTTTGCAGGCAAATTATTTTGCAGGCAAATTATTTTGCAGGCAAATTATTTTGCAGGCAAATTATTTTGCAGGCATATAATTTTACAAAATACTTTTTACAAAATACTTTTTACAAAATACTTTTTACAAAATACTTTTTGCAAAATACTTTTTGGCAAATTATTTTGGCAAATTATTTTGGGGGGCAAATTATTTTGCAGGCAAATTATTTTGCAGGCAAAATACTTTTTACAAAATACTTTTTACAAAATACTTTTTACAAAATACTTTTTACAAAATACTTTTTGCAAAATACTTTTTGGCAAATTATTTTGGCAAATTATTTTGGCAAATTATTTTGCAGGCAAATTATTTTTTTAGGCAAATTATTAGGGTTTTGGCAAATTATTTTGCAGGCAAATTATTTTGCAGGCAAATTATTTTACAAAATACTTTTTACAAAATACTTTTTACAAAATACTTTTTACAAAATACTTTTTACAAAATACTTTTTACAAAATACTTTTTACAAAATACTTTTTGGCAAATTATTTTGGCAAATTATTTTGCAGGCAAATTATTTTGCAGGCAAATTATTTTGCAGGCAAATTATTTTGCAGGCAAATTATTTTGCAGGCAAATTATTTTGCAGGCAAATTATTTTGGAGGCAAATTATTTTGCAGGCAAATTATTTTGCAGGCAAATTATTTTTTTAGGCAAATTATTAGGGTTTTGGCAAATTATTTTGCAGGCAAATTATTTTGCAGGCAAATTATTTTACAAAATACTTTTTACAAAATACTTTTTACAAAATCTTTTTACAAAATACTTTTTACAAAATACTTTTTGGCAAATTATTTTGGCAAATTATTTTTTGGCAAATTATTTAGCAGGCAAATTATTTAGCAGGCAAATTATTTTGCAGGCAAATTATCTTGGCAAATTATTTTGCAGGCAAATTATTTTGCAGGCAAATTATTTTGCAGGCAAATTATTTTGCAGGCAAATTATTTTGCAGGCATATTATTTTACAAAATACTTTTTACAAAATACTTTTTACAAAATACTTTTTACAAAATACTTTTTGCAAAATACTTTTTGGCAAATTATTTTGGCAAATTATTTTGGGGGGCAAATTATTTTGCAGGCAAATTATTTTGCAGGCAAAATACTTTTTACAAAATACTTTTTACAAAATACTTTTTACAAAATACTTTTTGCAAAATACTTTTTGGCAAATTATTTTGGCAAATTATTTTGGCAAATTATTTTGCAGGCAAATTATTTTTTTAGGCAAATTATTAGGGTTTTGGCAAATTATTTTGCAGGCAAATTATTTTGCAGGCAAATTATTTTACAAAATACTTTTTACAAAATACTTTTTACAAAATACTTTTTACAAAATACTTTTTACAAAATACTTTTTACAAAATACTTTTTACAAAATACTTTTTACAAAATACTTTTTGGCAAATTATTTTGGCAAATTATTTTTTGGCAAATTATTTTTTGGCAAATTATTTAGCAGGCAAATTATTTTGGCAAATTATTTTGGCAAATTATTTTGGGGGGCAAATTATTTTGGGGGGCAAAATATTTTGCAGGCAAATTATTTTGCAGGCAAATTATTTTACAAAATACTTTTTACAAAATACTTTTAAAAATACTTTTTACAAAATACTTTTTACAAAATACTTTTTGGCAAATTATTTTGGCAAATTATTTAGCAGGCAAATTATTTTGCAGGCAAATTATTTTGCAGGCAAATTATTTTACAAAATACTTTTTACAAAATACTTTTTACAAAATACTTTTTACAAAATACTTTTTGGCAAATTATTTTGGCAAATTATTTTTTGGCAAATTATTTTTTGGCAAATTATTTTTTGGCAAATTATTTTGGCAAATTATTTTGGCAAATTATTTTGGGGGGCAAATTATTTTGGGGGGCAAAATATTTTGCAGGCAAATTATTTTGCAGGCAAATTATTTTACAAAATACTTTTTACAAAATACTTTTAAAAATACTTTTTACAAAATACTTTTTACAAAATACTTTTTGGCAAATTATTTTGGCAAATTATTTAGCAGGCAAATTATTTTGCAGGCAAATTATTTCCGCAATTTCCACAATTGCCAATTTCCGCAATTTCCACAATTTCCAATTTCCGCAATTTCCGCAATTGCCAATTTCCGCAATTTCCACAATTTCCAATTTCCGCAATTTCCAATTTCCGCAATTTCCGCAATTTCCAATTTCCGCAATTTCCAATTTCCGCAATTTCCGCAATTGCCAATTTCCGCAATTTCCAAAATTTCCACAATTTCCGCAATTTCCGCAATTTCCAATTTCCGCAATTTCAAAATTTCCACAATTTCCGCAATTTCCGCAATTTCCAATTTCCGCAATTTCCAATTTCCGCAATTTCCGCAATTGCCAATTTCCGCAATTTCCACAATTTCGAATTTCCGCAATTTCCACAATTTCCAATTTCTGTAATTTCCACAATTTCCGAAATTTCCAATTTTCGCAATTTCCACAATTTCCAATTTCCGCAATTTCCGCAATTGCCAATTTCCGCAATTTCCACAATTTCCAATTTCCGCAATTTCCAAAATTTCCACAATTTCCGCAATTTCCGCAATTTCCAATTTCCGCAATTTCGAATTTCCGCAATTTCCACAATTTCCAATTTCCGCAATTTCCGCAATTGCCAATTTCCGCAATTTCCGCAATTTCCAATTTCCGCAATTTCAAAATTTCCACAATTTCCGCAATTTCCACAATTGCCAATTTCCGCAATATCCACAATTTCCGCAATTTCCGCAATTTCCGCAATTGCCAATTTCGGAATTGCGGAAATTGTGGAAATTGCGGAAATTGGAAATTGTGGAAATTGCGGAAATTGGAAATTGCGGAAATTGCGGTAATTGGCAATTGTGGAAATTGCGGAAATTGGAAATTGCGGAAATTGGAAATTGCGGAAATTGCGGAAATTGTGGAAATTTTGGAAATTGCGGAAATTGGCAATTGCGGAAATTGGAAATTGCGGAAATTCGAAATTGCGGAAATTGCGGAAATTGGAAATTGCGGAAATTGGAAATTGCGGAAATTGCGGAAATTGGAAATTGCGGAAATTCGAAATTGTGGAAATTGCGGAAATTGGCAATTGCGGAAATTGCGGAAATTGGAAATTGCGGAAATTCGAAATTGTGGAAATTGCAGAAATTGGCAATTGCGGAAATTGCGGAAATTGGAAATTGCGGAAATTCGAAATTGTGGAAATTGCGGAAATTGGAAATTGCGGAAATTGCGGAAATTGGAAATTGCGGAAATTGGAAATTGTGGAAATTGCGGAAATTGTGGAAATTTTGGGAATTGCGGAAATTGCGGAAATTGGAAATTGCGGAAATTGCGGAATTTGGAAATTGCGGAAATTCGAAATTGTGGAAATTGCGGAAATTGGAAATTGCGGAAATTCGAAATTTTGGGAATTGCGGAAATTGCGGAAATTGGAAATTGCGGAAATTGCGGAAATTGGAAATTGCGGAAATTCGAAATTGTGGAAATTGCGGAAATTGGCAATTGCGGAAATTGCGGAAATTGGAAATTGCGGAAATTCGAAATTGTGGAAATTGCAGAAATTGGCAATTGCGGAAATTGCGGAAATTGGAAATTGCGGAAATTCGAAATTGTGGAAATTGCGGAAATTGGAAATTGCGGAAATTGCGGAAATTGGAAATTGCGGAAATTGGAAATTGTGGAAATTGCGGAAATTGTGGAAATTTTGGGAATTGCGGAAATTGCGGAAATTGGAAATTGCGGAAATTGCGGAAATTGGAAATTGCGGAAATTCGAAATTGTGGAAATTGCGGAAATTGGCAATTGCGGAAATTTAGGAAATTGGAAATTGTGGAAATTGCGGAAATTGGCAATTGTGGAAATTGCGGAAATTGGAAATTGCGGAAATTGGAAATTGCGGAAATTGCGGAAATTGGAAATTGCGGAAATTCGAAATTGTGGAAATTGCGGAAATTGGCAATTGCGGAAATTTAGGAAATTGGAAATTGTGGAAATTGCGGAAATTGGCAATTGTGGAAATTGCGGAAATTGGAAATTGCGGAAATTGGAAATTGCGGAAATTGCGGAAATTGTGGAAATTTTGGAAATTGCGGAAATTGGCAATTGCGGAAATTGCGGAAATTGGAAATTGCGGAAATTGCGGAAATTGCGGAAATTGTGGAAATTTTGGGAATTGCGGAAATTGGAAATTGCGGAAATTGGAAATTGCGGAAATTGCGGAAATTGGAAATTGCGGAAATTGGAAATTGTGGAAATTGCGGAAATTGGCAATTGCGGAAATTGCGGAAATTGGAAATTGCGGAAATTGCGGAAATTGGAAATTGCGGAAATTGGAAATTGCGGAAATTGCGGAAATTGTGGAAATTTTGGGAATTGCGGAAATTGCGGAAATTGGAAATTGCGGAAATTGGAAATTGGAAATTGCGGAAATTGGAAATTGCGGAAATTGCGGAAATTGGAAATTGCGGAAATTGGAAATTTTGGAAATTGTGGAAATTGCGGAAATTGTGGAAATTGCGGAAATTGGCAATTGTGGAAATTGCGGAAATTGGAAATTGCGGAAATTGGAAATTGCGGAAATTGCGGAAATTTTGGAAATTTTGGAAATTGCGGAAATTGGCAATTGCGGAAATTGCGGAAATTGGAAATTGCGGAAATTGGAAATTGCGGAAATTGCGGAAATTGGAAATTGCGGAAAAAAGGTTTTATTATAAAAAATAACCCATCCTTTTTTTTCTAACACTCCGCAATTTGCTAATGTTTCCCATCCTTTCCGGTAAATACAACACATTGAGCAGGGCACTGCAGGGAGTTGAACCCCGTTCCGGTAAACCAGAAGTCCGACACCAGTGCCTTAGTTTTTGTGTTGTTCATTTACAGGTCCAGGTGTGCATACGCATGTGCGCCTGTGCGTGTGTAGGTGCACGCTTCAATATAACCCATCGTTTTTTTCATTTTTTCAATATTGTCAAATCATCAAAAATGATGAAAAACGGCGCGCTATAGTATGCCGTACGATATGGGCTATAGCCCATGGTCCAAAATGATGAGAAACGAGGCTAACTTTTTTTTCCAAAATTTAAAAAAACATGGGTGTTACATTCCCCTTTTTAGGTCTAGGGGTATAAGAAGAGGATGCAACACGGCTGGCATGATAATTGTTATTTATTCACGTTATAAGGATAAGGTATCATAATAATAAACAATAAAGATGTACAACTGGAATACAAACGAAAAGACAGGCTATATGGGGCAACTCAAAGAAACCATCAAAACTATCTAGCCCTATTCTAAAGTATCGCACAACACTCTTACCTAACTCTAACCAATGAATGAAATGAAATGTACACAAAGTCAATCTACCTAAACTGTCTACGCTAACTACTGCCTAACAAAGATTTACAAAAAGTACGCACCGATACGCCGTAAGTATATATTATATATTATATATCTCTATATATATATATATATATATATATAATTATAATCAGTTGTATCTTTAAGCTCTGAACCACCAATGACCGAAATAAAGCTCAGGGGACCACACACAGGTTTAGCCCCTGGCCTATGCTTATTAAACAGATTTGATCTTGAGCGTTTTAACTAGCTCCTACACGGACAAAGTACTTTTAAAAAAAAATATATACTTATTAAAGTATATTATTAAAGTATATTTTTAAACTATATTATTAAGTATATTATTAAGTATATTATTAAAGTATATTATTAAACTATATTATTAAGTATATTATTAAAGTATATTATTAAAGTATATTATTCAAGTATATTATTCAAGTATATTATTAAAGTATATTATTAAAGTATATTATTCAAGTATATTATTAAAGTATATTATTAAACTATATTATTAAGTATATTATTAAACTATATTATTAAAGTATATTATTAAGTATATTATTAAACTATATTATTAAAGTATATTAATAAAGTATATTATTAAAGTATATTTTTAAAGTATATTATTAAAGTATATTATTAAAGTATATTATTAAGTATATTATTAAACTATATTATTAAAGTATATTATTAAAGTATATTATTAAAGTATATTATTAAAGTATATTATTAAAGTATATTATTAAACTATATTATTAAGTATATTATTAAACTATATTATTAAACTATATTATTAAGTATATTATTAAGTATATTATTAAACTATATTATTAAACTATATTATTAAGTATATTATTAAAGTATATTATTAAAGTATATTATTCAACTATATTATTAAAGTATATTATTAAAGTATATTATTAAAGTATATTATTAAGTATATTATTAAAGTATATTATTAAAGTATATTATTAAACTATATTATTAAACTATATTATTAAACTATATTATTAAACTATAGTATAAAGTATATTATTAAAGTATATTATTAAAGTATATTATTAAAGTATATTATTAAAGTATATTATTAAACTATATTATTAAACTATATTATTAAAGTATATTATTAAAGTATATTATTAAACTATATTATTAAGTATATTATTAAAGTATATTATTAAAGTATATTATTAAAGTATATTATTAAACTATATTATTAAACTATATTATTAAACTATATTATTAAACTATATTATTAAGTATATTATTAAAGTATATTATTAAAGTATATTATTAAAGTATATTATTAAACTATATTATTAAACTATATTATTAAACTATATTATTAAACTATATTATTAAAGTATATTATTAAAGTATATTATTAAAGTATATTATTAAAGTATATTATTAAGTATATTATTAAAGTATATTATTAAACTATATTATTAAACTATATTATTAAAGTATATTATTAAACTATAGTATAAAGTATATTATTAAAGTATATTATTAAAGTATATTATTAAAGTATATTATTAAACTATATTATTAAACTATATTATTAAACTATATTATTAAAGTATATTATTAAACTATATTATTAAGTATATTATTAAGTATATTATTAAAGTATATTATTAAAGTATATTATTAAGTATATTATTAAAGTATATTATTAAAGTATATTATTAAGTATATTATTAAACTATATTATTAAAGTATATTAATAAAGTATATTAATAAACTATATTATTAAAGTATATTTTTAAAGTATATTATTAAAGTATATTATTAAAGTATATTATTAAGTATATTATTAAAGTATATTATTAAACTATATTATTAAAGTATATTATTAAAGTATATTATTAAAGTATATTATTAAAGTATATTATTAAAGTATATTATTAAACTATATTATTAAGTATATTATTAAAGTATATTATTAAAGTATATTATTAAACTATATTATTAAACTATATTATTCAACTATATTATTAAACTATATTATTCAACAAAATTATTAAACTATATTATTAAACTATATTATTAAACTATATTATTCAACTATATTATTAAACTATATTATTCAACTATATTATTAAACTATATTATTAAACTATATTATTAAACTATATTATTCAACTATATTATTAAAGTATATTATTAAAGTATATTATTAAACTATATTATTAAGTATATTATTAAGTATATTATTAAAGTATATTATTCAACTATATTATTAAAGTATATTATTAAAGTATATTATTAAAGTATATTATTAAACTATATTATTCAACTATATTATTAAACTATATTATTAAACTATATTATTAAAGTATATTATTAAACTATATTATTAAACTATATTATTCAACTATATTATTAAAGTATATTATTAAAGTATATTATTAAACTATATTATTAAGTATATTATTAAGTATATTATTAAAGTATATTATTAAAGTATATTATTAAACTATATTATTAAGTATATTATTAAGTATATTATTAAAGTATATTATTCAACTATATTATTCAACTATATTATTCAACTATATTATTAAAGTATATTATTAAAGTATATTTTTAAACTATATTATTAAGTATATTATTAAGTATATTATTAAAGTATATTATTATACTATATTATTAAGTATATTATTAAAGTATATTATTCAAGTATATTATTAAAGTATATTATTAAAGTATATTATTATATAAATAACACAAGTGTCAAAACACTTCCGGGTTCGCTGTTGCGCCCCCTTCTGGACATTTTAGACAAAACTCTCAAGAGGGAAAGTTTTTTTTTTTTTGAATTTTTTTGTGCAATTTTAATGGCAGACAAATGGTGGCGCTGTTGCCGCTAGGAAGCTCAGAAATCAATGAGGACAACAGATTCCGAATCGGGTCGCCATTACGGAATTTTAGATGTCTCATACTTGTGTCCTGGACGTTCAGAGGCTCCTGGGTCTTATCGGTAAGATTACCGGTAATCTTGCGAACCCCCATTGCCTAACCCTAACCCTAACCCTAACCCTTTAAAGTGCGATAGCTCCTCCCACAAAGGTCGACACGGTCCCATCTTTTAGTATGTTATATAGCTTGTCGAGACGGACATTTGGATATGTGTCTCTCCGCACACGGTCGCACGGTTCCTAACCCTAGGGTTAGCCTTTAAAGTGCGATAGCTCCTCCCACAAAGGTCGACACGGTCCCATCTTTTAGTATGTTATATAGCTTGTCGAGACGGACATTTGGATATGTGTCTCTCCGCACACGGTCGCACGGTTCCTAACCCTAGGGTTAGCCTTTAAAGTGCGATAGCTCCTCCCACAAAGGTCGACACGGTCCCATCTTTTAGTATGTTATATAGCTTGTCGAGACGGACATTTGGATATGTGTCTCTCCGCACACGGTCGCACGGTTCCTAACCCTAGGGTTAGCCTTTAAAGTGCGATAGCTCCTCCCACAAAGGTCAGAAATAAAAGTTAGTCACGTCCACGCGTAGCCATCGATAAGACGAACGCGATGATATGTGGCTCGCTTCTGGTACTCAATTTTAAGTTTAGCATTTCAACCAAAAACACATTCTTAGTGTCAAAACACTTCCGGGTTCGCTTTGCGCCCCCTTCTGGACATTTTAGACAAAACTCTCAAGAGGGAAAAAGATTCGCAGTGGCCTACTTAGTACGTAGGCAAAAGTTTTTTTTTTTTTGAATTTTTTTGTGCAATTTCAATGGCAGACAAATGGTGGCGCTGTTGCCGCTAGGAAGCTCAGAAATCAATGAGGACAACAGATTCCGAATCGGGTCGCCATTACGGAATTTTTGATGTCTCATACTTGTGTTTTGGACTCTCAGAGGCTCCTGAGTCTTATCGGTAGAACCCCCATTACCTAACCCTAAATCTTGAAAATAACACAAGTGTCAAAACACTTCCGGGTTCGCTGTTGCGCCCCCTTCTGGACATTTTAGACAAAACTCTCAAGAGGGAAAAAGATTCGCAGTGGCCTACTTAGTACGTAGGCAAAAGTTTTTTTTTTTTTGAATTTTTTTGTGCAATTTTAATGGCAGACAAATGGTGGCGCTGTTGCCGCTAGGAAGCTCAGAAATCAATGAGGACAACAGATTCCGAATCGGGTCGCCATTACGGAATTTTAGATGTCTCATACTTGTGTCCTGGACGTTCAGAGGCTCCTGGGTCTTATCGGTAAGATTACCGGTAATCTTGCGAACCCCCATTGCCTAACCCTAACCCTAACCCTAACCCTTTAAAGTGCGATAGCTCCTCCCACAAAGGTCGACACGGTCCCATCTTTTAGTATGTTATATAGCTTGTCGAGACGGACATTTGGATATGTGTCTCTCCGCACACGGTCGCACGGTTCCTAACCCTAGGGTTAGCCTTTAAAGTGCGATAGCTCCTCCCACAAAGGTCGACACGGTCCCATCTTTTAGTATGTTATATAGCTTGTCGAGACGGACATTTGGATATGTGTCTCTCCGCACACGGTCGCACGGTTCCTAACCCTAGGGTTAGCCTTTAAAGTGCGATAGCTCCTCCCACAAAGGTCGACACGGTCCCATCTTTTAGTATGTTATATAGCTTGTCGAGACGGACATTTGGATATGTGTCTCTCCGCACACGGTCGCACGGTTCCTAACCCTAGGGTTAGCCTTTAAAGTGCGATAGCTCCTCCCACAAAGGTCAGAAATAAAAGTTAGTCACGTCCACGCGTAGCCATCGATAAGACGAACGCGATGATATGTGGCTCGCTTCTGGTACTCAATTTTAAGTTTAGCATTTCAACCAAAAACACATTCTTAGTGTCAAAACACTTCCGGGTTCGCTTTGCGCCCCCTTCTGGACATTTTAGACAAAACTCTCAAGAGGGAAAAAGATTCGCAGTGGCCTACTTAGTACGTAGGCAAAAGTTTTTTTTTTTTTGAATTTTTTTGTGCAATTTCAATGGCAGACAAATGGTGGCGCTGTTGCCGCTAGGAAGCTCAGAAATCAATGAGGACAACAGATTCCGAATCGGGTCGCCATTACGGAATTTTTGATGTCTCATACTTGTGTTTTGGACTCTCAGAGGCTCCTGAGTCTTATCGGTAGAACCCCCATTACCTAACCCTAAATCTTGAAAATAACACAAGTGTCAAAACACTTCCGGGTTCGCTGTTGCGCCCCCTTCTGGACATTTTAGACAAAACTCTCAAGAGGGAAAAAGATTCGCAGTGGCCTACTTAGTACGTAGGCAAAAGTTTTTTTTTTTTTGAATTTTTTTGTGCAATTTTAATGGCAGACAAATGGTGGCGCTGTTGCCGCTAGGAAGCTCAGAAATCAATGAGGACAACAGATTCCGAATCGGGTCGCCATTACGGAATTTTAGATGTCTCATACTTGTGTCCTGGACGTTCAGAGGCTCCTGGGTCTTATCGGTAAGATTACCGGTAATCTTGCGAACCCCCATTGCCTAACCCTAACCCTAACCCTAACCCTTTAAAGTGCGATAGCTCCTCCCACAAAGGTCGACACGGTCCCATCTTTTAGTATGTTATATAGCTTGTCGAGACGGACATTTGGATATGTGTCTCTCCGCACACGGTCGCACGGTTCCTAACCCTAGGGTTAGCCTTTAAAGTGCGATAGCTCCTCCCACAAAGGTCGACACGGTCCCATCTTTTAGTATGTTATATAGCTTGTCGAGACGGACATTTGGATATGTGTCTCTCCGCACACGGTCGCACGGTTCCTAACCCTAGGGTTAGCCTTTAAAGTGCGATAGCTCCTCCCACAAAGGTCGACACGGTCCCATCTTTTAGTATGTTATATAGCTTGTCGAGACGGACATTTGGATATGTGTCTCTCCGCACACGGTCGCACGGTTCCTAACCCTAGGGTTAGCCTTTAAAGTGCGATAGCTCCTCCCACAAAGGTCAGAAATAAAAGTTAGTCACGTCCACGCGTAGCCATCGATAAGACGAACGCGATGATATGTGGCTCGCTTCTGGTACTCAATTTTAAGTTTAGCATTTCAACCAAAAACACATTCTTAGTGTCAAAACACTTCCGGGTTCGCTTTGCGCCCCCTTCTGGACATTTTAGACAAAACTCTCAAGAGGGAAAAAGATTCGCAGTGGCCTACTTAGTACGTAGGCAAAAGTTTTTTTTTTTTTGAATTTTTTTGTGCAATTTCAATGGCAGACAAATGGTGGCGCTGTTGCCGCTAGGAAGCTCAGAAATCAATGAGGACAACAGATTCCGAATCGGGTCGCCATTACGGAATTTTTGATGTCTCATACTTGTGTTTTGGACTCTCAGAGGCTCCTGAGTCTTATCGGTAGAACCCCCATTACCTAACCCTAAATCTTGAAAATAACACAAGTGTCAAAACACTTCCGGGTTCGCTGTTGCGCCCCCTTCTGGACATTTTAGACAAAACTCTCAAGAGGGAAAAAGATTCGCAGTGGCCTACTTAGTACGTAGGCAAAAGTTTTTTTTTTTTTGAATTTTTTTGTGCAATTTTAATGGCAGACAAATGGTGGCGCTGTTGCCGCTAGGAAGCTCAGAAATCAATGAGGACAACAGATTCCGAATCGGGTCGCCATTACGGAATTTTAGATGTCTCATACTTGTGTCCTGGACGTTCAGAGGCTCCTGGGTCTTATCGGTAAGATTACCGGTAATCTTGCGAACCCCCATTGCCTAACCCTAACCCTAACCCTAACCCTTTAAAGTGCGATAGCTCCTCCCACAAAGGTCGACACGGTCCCATCTTTTAGTATGTTATATAGCTTGTCGAGACGGACATTTGGATATGTGTCTCTCCGCACACGGTCGCACGGTTCCTAACCCTAGGGTTAGCCTTTAAAGTGCGATAGCTCCTCCCACAAAGGTCGACACGGTCCCATCTTTTAGTATGTTATATAGCTTGTCGAGACGGACATTTGGATATGTGTCTCTCCGCACACGGTCGCACGGTTCCTAACCCTAGGGTTAGCCTTTAAAGTGCGATAGCTCCTCCCACAAAGGTCGACACGGTCCCATCTTTTAGTATGTTATATAGCTTGTCGAGACGGACATTTGGATATGTGTCTCTCCGCACACGGTCGCACGGTTCCTAACCCTAGGGTTAGCCTTTAAAGTGCGATAGCTCCTCCCACAAAGGTCAGAAATAAAAGTTAGTCACGTCCACGCGTAGCCATCGATAAGACGAACGCGATGATATGTGGCTCGCTTCTGGTACTCAATTTTAAGTTTAGCATTTCAACCAAAAACACATTCTTAGTGTCAAAACACTTCCGGGTTCGCTTTGCGCCCCCTTCTGGACATTTTAGACAAAACTCTCAAGAGGGAAAAAGATTCGCAGTGGCCTACTTAGTACGTAGGCAAAAGTTTTTTTTTTTTTGAATTTTTTTGTGCAATTTCAATGGCAGACAAATGGTGGCGCTGTTGCCGCTAGGAAGCTCAGAAATCAATGAGGACAACAGATTCCGAATCGGGTCGCCATTACGGAATTTTAGATGTCTCATACTTGTGTCCTGGACGTTCAGAGGCTCCTGGGTCTTATCGGTAAGATTACCGGTAATCTTGCGAACCCCCATTGCCTAACCCTAACCCTAACCCTAACCCTTTAAAGTGCGATAGCTCCTCCCACAAAGGTCGACACGGTCCCATCTTTTAGTATGTTATATAGCTTGTCGAGACGGACATTTGGATATGTGTCTCTCCGCACACGGTCGCACGGTTCCTAACCCTAGGGTTAGCCTTTAAAGTGCGATAGCTCCTCCCACAAAGGTCGACACGGTCCCATCTTTTAGTATGTTATATAGCTTGTCGAGACGGACATTTGGATATGTGTCTCTCCGCACACGGTCGCACGGTTCCTAACCCTAGGGTTAGCCTTTAAAGTGCGATAGCTCCTCCCACAAAGGTCGACACGGTCCCATCTTTTAGTATGTTATATAGCTTGTCGAGACGGACATTTGGATATGTGTCTCTCCGCACACGGTCGCACGGTTCCTAACCCTAGGGTTAGCCTTTAAAGTGCGATAGCTCCTCCCACAAAGGTCAGAAATAAAAGTTAGTCACGTCCACGCGTAGCCATCGATAAGACGAACGCGATGATATGTGGCTCGCTTCTGGTACTCAATTTTAAGTTTAGCATTTCAACCAAAAACACATTCTTAGTGTCAAAACACTTCCGGGTTCGCTTTGCGCCCCCTTCTGGACATTTTAGACAAAACTCTCAAGAGGGAAAAAGATTCGCAGTGGCCTACTTAGTACGTAGGCAAAAGTTTTTTTTTTTTTGAATTTTTTTGTGCAATTTCAATGGCAGACAAATGGTGGCGCTGTTGCCGCTAGGAAGCTCAGAAATCAATGAGGACAACAGATTCCGAATCGGGTCGCCATTACGGAATTTTTGATGTCTCATACTTGTGTTTTGGACTCTCAGAGGCTCCTGAGTCTTATCGGTAGAACCCCCATTACCTAACCCTAAATCTTGAAAATAACACAAGTGTCAAAACACTTCCGGGTTCGCTGTTGCGCCCCCTTCTGGACATTTTAGACAAAACTCTCAAGAGGGAAAAAGATTCGCAGTGGCCTACTTAGTACGTAGGCAAAAGTTTTTTTTTTTTTGAATTTTTTTGTGCAATTTTAATGGCAGACAAATGGTGGCGCTGTTGCCGCTAGGAAGCTCAGAAATCAATGAGGACAACAGATTCCGAATCGGGTCGCCATTACGGAATTTTAGATGTCTCATACTTGTGTCCTGGACGTTCAGAGGCTCCTGGGTCTTATCGGTAAGATTACCGGTAATCTTGCGAACCCCCATTGCCTAACCCTAACCCTAACCCTAACCCTTTAAAGTGCGATAGCTCCTCCCACAAAGGTCGACACGGTCCCATCTTTTAGTATGTTATATAGCTTGTCGAGACGGACATTTGGATATGTGTCTCTCCGCACACGGTCGCACGGTTCCTAACCCTAGGGTTAGCCTTTAAAGTGCGATAGCTCCTCCCACAAAGGTCGACACGGTCCCATCTTTTAGTATGTTATATAGCTTGTCGAGACGGACATTTGGATATGTGTCTCTCCGCACACGGTCGCACGGTTCCTAACCCTAGGGTTAGCCTTTAAAGTGCGATAGCTCCTCCCACAAAGGTCGACACGGTCCCATCTTTTAGTATGTTATATAGCTTGTCGAGACGGACATTTGGATATGTGTCTCTCCGCACACGGTCGCACGGTTCCTAACCCTAGGGTTAGCCTTTAAAGTGCGATAGCTCCTCCCACAAAGGTCAGAAATAAAAGTTAGTCACGTCCACGCGTAGCCATCGATAAGACGAACGCGATGATATGTGGCTCGCTTCTGGTACTCAATTTTAAGTTTAGCATTTCAACCAAAAACACATTCTTAGTGTCAAAACACTTCCGGGTTCGCTTTGCGCCCCCTTCTGGACATTTTAGACAAAACTCTCAAGAGGGAAAAAGATTCGCAGTGGCCTACTTAGTACGTAGGCAAAAGTTTTTTTTTTTTTGAATTTTTTTGTGCAATTTCAATGGCAGACAAATGGTGGCGCTGTTGCCGCTAGGAAGCTCAGAAATCAATGAGGACAACAGATTCCGAATCGGGTCGCCATTACGGAATTTTAGATGTCTCATACTTGTGTCCTGGACGTTCAGAGGCTCCTGGGTCTTATCGGTAAGATTACCGGTAATCTTGCGAACCCCCATTGCCTAACCCTAACCCTAACCCTAACCCTTTAAAGTGCGATAGCTCCTCCCACAAAGGTCGACACGGTCCCATCTTTTAGTATGTTATATAGCTTGTCGAGACGGACATTTGGATATGTGTCTCTCCGCACACGGTCGCACGGTTCCTAACCCTAGGGTTAGCCTTTAAAGTGCGATAGCTCCTCCCACAAAGGTCGACACGGTCCCATCTTTTAGTATGTTATATAGCTTGTCGAGACGGACATTTGGATATGTGTCTCTCCGCACACGGTCGCACGGTTCCTAACCCTAGGGTTAGCCTTTAAAGTGCGATAGCTCCTCCCACAAAGGTCGACACGGTCCCATCTTTTAGTATGTTATATAGCTTGTCGAGACGGACATTTGGATATGTGTCTCTCCGCACACGGTCGCACGGTTCCTAACCCTAGGGTTAGCCTTTAAAGTGCGATAGCTCCTCCCACAAAGGTCAGAAATAAAAGTTAGTCACGTCCACGCGTAGCCATCGATAAGACGAACGCGATGATATGTGGCTCGCTTCTGGTACTCAATTTTAAGTTTAGCATTTCAACCAAAAACACATTCTTAGTGTCAAAACACTTCCGGGTTCGCTTTGCGCCCCCTTCTGGACATTTTAGACAAAACTCTCAAGAGGGAAAAAGATTCGCAGTGGCCTACTTAGTACGTAGGCAAAAGTTTTTTTTTTTTTGAATTTTTTTGTGCAATTTCAATGGCAGACAAATGGTGGCGCTGTTGCCGCTAGGAAGCTCAGAAATCAATGAGGACAACAGATTCCGAATCGGGTCGCCATTACGGAATTTTTGATGTCTCATACTTGTGTTTTGGACTCTCAGAGGCTCCTGAGTCTTATCGGTAGAACCCCCATTACCTAACCCTAAATCTTGAAAATAACACAAGTGTCAAAACACTTCCGGGTTCGCTGTTGCGCCCCCTTCTGGACATTTTAGACAAAACTCTCAAGAGGGAAAAAGATTCGCAGTGGCCTACTTAGTACGTAGGCAAAGGTTTTTTTTTTTTTGAATTTTTTTGTGCAATTTTAATGGCAGACAAATGGTGGCGCTGTTGCCGCTAGGAAGCTCAGAAATCAATGAGGACAACAGATTCCGAATCGGGTCGCCATTACGGAATTTTAGATGTCTCATACTTGTGTCCTGGACGTTCAGAGGCTCCTGGGTCTTATCGGTAAGATTACCGGTAATCTTGCGAACCCCCATTGCCTAACGCTAACCCTAACCCTAACCCTTTAAAGTGCGATAGCTCCTCCCACAAAGGTCGACACGGTCCCATCTTTTAGTATGTTATATAGCTTGTCGAGACGGACATTTGGATATGTGTCTCTCCGCACACGGTCGCACGGTTCCTAACCCTAGGGTTAGCCTTTAAAGTGCGATAGCTCCTCCCACAAAGGTCGACACGGTCCCATCTTTTAGTATGTTATATAGCTTGTCGAGACGGACATTTGGATATGTGTCTCTCCGCACACGGTCGCACGGTTCCTAACCCTAGGGTTAGCCTTTAAAGTGCGATAGCTCCTCCCACAAAGGTCGACACGGTCCCATCTTTTAGTATGTTATATAGCTTGTCGAGACGGACATTTGGATATGTGTCTCTCCGCACACGGTCGCACGGTTCCTAACCCTAGGGTTAGCCTTTAAAGTGCGATAGCTCCTCCCACAAAGGTCAGAAATAAAAGTTAGTCACGTCCACGCGTAGCCATCGATAAGACGAACGCGATGATATGTGGCTCGCTTCTGGTACTCAATTTTAAGTTTAGCATTTCAACCAAAAACACATTCTTAGTGTCAAAACACTTCCGGGTTCGCTTTGCGCCCCCTTCTGGACATTTTAGACAAAACTCTCAAGAGGGAAAAAGATTCGCAGTGGCCTACTTAGTACGTAGGCAAAAGTTTTTTTTTTTTTGAATTTTTTTGTGCAATTTCAATGGCAGACAAATGGTGGCGCTGTTGCCGCTAGGAAGCTCAGAAATCAATGAGGACAACAGATTCCGAATCGGGTCGCCATTACGGAATTTTAGATGTCTCATACTTGTGTCCTGGACGTTCAGAGGCTCCTGGGTCTTATCGGTAAGATTACCGGTAATCTTGCGAACCCCCATTGCCTAACCCTAACCCTAACCCTAACCCTTTAAAGTGCGATAGCTCCTCCCACAAAGGTCGACACGGTCCCATCTTTTAGTATGTTATATAGCTTGTCGAGACGGACATTTGGATATGTGTCTCTCCGCACACGGTCGCACGGTTCCTAACCCTAGGGTTAGCCTTTAAAGTGCGATAGCTCCTCCCACAAAGGTCGACACGGTCCCATCTTTTAGTATGTTATATAGCTTGTCGAGACGGACATTTGGATATGTGTCTCTCCGCACACGGTCGCACGGTTCCTAACCCTAGGGTTAGCCTTTAAAGTGCGATAGCTCCTCCCACAAAGGTCGACACGGTCCCATCTTTTAGTATGTTATATAGCTTGTCGAGACGGACATTTGGATATGTGTCTCTCCGCACACGGTCGCACGGTTCCTAACCCTAGGGTTAGCCTTTAAAGTGCGATAGCTCCTCCCACAAAGGTCAGAAATAAAAGTTAGTCACGTCCACGCGTAGCCATCGATAAGACGAACGCGATGATATGTGGCTCGCTTCTGGTACTCAATTTTAAGTTTAGCATTTCAACCAAAAACACATTCTTAGTGTCAAAACACTTCCGGGTTCGCTTTGCGCCCCCTTCTGGACATTTTAGACAAAACTCTCAAGAGGGAAAAAGATTCGCAGTGGCCTACTTAGTACGTAGGCAAAAGTTTTTTTCTTTTTGAATTTTTTTGTGCAATTTCAATGGCAGACAAATGGTGGCGCTGTTGCCGCTAGGAAGCTCAGAAATCAATGAGGACAACAGATTCCGAATCGGGTCGCCATTACGGAATTTTAGATGTCTCATACTTGTGTCCTGGACGTTCAGAGGCTCCTGGGTCTTATCGGTAAGATTACCGGTAATCTTGCGAACCCCCATTGCCTAACCCTAACCCTAACCCTAACCCTTTAAAGTGCGATAGCTCCTCCCACAAAGGTCGACACGGTCCCATCTTTTAGTATGTTATATAGCTTGTCGAGACGGACATTTGGATATGTGTCTCTCCGCACACGGTCGCACGGTTCCTAACCCTAGGGTTAGCCTTTAAAGTGCGATAGCTCCTCCCACAAAGGTCGACACGGTCCCATCTTTTAGTATGTTATATAGCTTGTCGAGACGGACATTTGGATATGTGTCTCTCCGCACACGGTCGCACGGTTCCTAACCCTAGGGTTAGCCTTTAAAGTGCGATAGCTCCTCCCACAAAGGTCGACACGGTCCCATCTTTTAGTATGTTATATAGCTTGTCGAGACGGACATTTGGATATGTGTCTCTCCGCACACGGTCGCACGGTTCCTAACCCTAGGGTTAGCCTTTAAAGTGCGATAGCTCCTCCCACAAAGGTCAGAAATAAAAGTTAGTCACGTCCACGCGTAGCCATCGATAAGACGAACGCGATGATATGTGGCTCGCTTCTGGTACTCAATTTTAAGTTTAGCATTTCAACCAAAAACACATTCTTAGTGTCAAAACACTTCCGGGTTCGCTTTGCGCCCCCTTCTGGACATTTTAGACAAAACTCTCAAGAGGGAAAAAGATTCGCAGTGGCCTACTTAGTACGTAGGCAAAAGTTTTTTTTTTTTTGAATTTTTTTGTGCAATTTCAATGGCAGACAAATGGTGGCGCTGTTGCCGCTAGGAAGCTCAGAAATCAATGAGGACAACAGATTCCGAATCGGGTCGCCATTACGGAATTTTTGATGTCTCATACTTGTGTTTTGGACTCTCAGAGGCTCCTGAGTCTTATCGGTAGAACCCCCATTACCTAACCCTAAATCTTGAAAATAACACAAGTGTCAAAACACTTCCGGGTTCGCTGTTGCGCCCCCTTCTGGACATTTTAGACAAAACTCTCAAGAGGGAAAAAGATTCGCAGTGGCCTACTTAGTACGTAGGCAAAGGTTTTTTTTTTTTTGAATTTTTTTGTGCAATTTTAATGGCAGACAAATGGTGGCGCTGTTGCCGCTAGGAAGCTCAGAAATCAATGAGGACAACAGATTCCGAATCGGGTCGCCATTACGGAATTTTAGATGTCTCATACTTGTGTCCTGGACGTTCAGAGGCTCCTGGGTCTTATCGGTAAGATTACCGGTAATCTTGCGAACCCCCATTGCCTAACCCTAACCCTAACCCTAACCCTTTAAAGTGCGATAGCTCCTCCCACAAAGGTCGACACGGTCCCATCTTTTAGTATGTTATATAGCTTGTCGAGACGGACATTTGGATATGTGTCTCTCCGCACACGGTCGCACGGTTCCTAACCCTAGGGTTAGCCTTTAAAGTGCGATAGCTCCTCCCACAAAGGTCGACACGGTCCCATCTTTTAGTATGTTATATAGCTTGTCGAGACGGACATTTGGATATGTGTCTCTCCGCACACGGTCGCACGGTTCCTAACCCTAGGGTTAGCCTTTAAAGTGCGATAGCTCCTCCCACAAAGGTCGACACGGTCCCATCTTTTAGTATGTTATATAGCTTGTCGAGACGGACATTTGGATATGTGTCTCTCCGCACACGGTCGCACGGTTCCTAACCCTAGGGTTAGCCTTTAAAGTGCGATAGCTCCTCCCACAAAGGTCAGAAATAAAAGTTAGTCACGTCCACGCGTAGCCATCGATAAGACGAACGCGATGATATGTGGCTCGCTTCTGGTACTCAATTTTAAGTTTAGCATTTCAACCAAAAACACATTCTTAGTGTCAAAACACTTCCGGGTTCGCTTTGCGCCCCCTTCTGGACATTTTAGACAAAACTCTCAAGAGGGAAAAAGATTCGCAGTGGCCTACTTAGTACGTAGGCAAAATTTTTTTTTTTTTGAATTTTTTTGTGCAATTTCAATGGCAGACAAATGGTGGCGCTGTTGCCGCTAGGAAGCTCAGAAATCAATGAGGACAACAGATTCCGAATCGGGTCGCCATTACGGAATTTTAGATGTCTCATACTTGTGTCCTGGACGTTCAGAGGCTCCTGGGTCTTATCGGTAAGATTACCGGTAATCTTGCGAACCCCCATTGCCTAACCCTAACCCTAACCCTAACCCTTTAAAGTGCGATAGCTCCTCCCACAAAGGTCGACACGGTCCCATCTTTTAGTATGTTATATAGCTTGTCGAGACGGACATTTGGATATGTGTCTCTCCGCACACGGTCGCACGGTTCCTAACCCTAGGGTTAGCCTTTAAAGTGCGATAGCTCCTCCCACAAAGGTCGACACGGTCCCATCTTTTAGTATGTTATATAGCTTGTCGAGACGGACATTTGGATATGTGTCTCTCCGCACACGGTCGCACGGTTCCTAACCCTAGGGTTAGCCTTTAAAGTGCGATAGCTCCTCCCACAAAGGTCGACACGGTCCCATCTTTTAGTATGTTATATAGCTTGTCGAGACGGACATTTGGATATGTGTCTCTCCGCACACGGTCGCACGGTTCCTAACCCTAGGGTTAGCCTTTAAAGTGCGATAGCTCCTCCCACAAAGGTCAGAAATAAAAGTTAGTCACGTCCACGCGTAGCCATCGATAAGACGAACGCGATGATATGTGGCTCGCTTCTGGTACTCAATTTTAAGTTTAGCATTTCAACCAAAAACACATTCTTAGTGTCAAAACACTTCCGGGTTCGCTTTGCGCCCCCTTCTGGACATTTTAGACAAAACTCTCAAGAGGGAAAAAGATTCGCAGTGGCCTACTTAGTACGTAGGCAAAAGTTTTTTTTTTTTTGAATTTTTTTGTGCAATTTCAATGGCAGACAAATGGTGGCGCTGTTGCCGCTAGGAAGCTCAGAAATCAATGAGGACAACAGATTCCGAATCGGGTCGCCATTACGGAATTTTTGATGTCTCATACTTGTGTTTTGGACTCTCAGAGGCTCCTGAGTCTTATCGGTAGAACCCCCATTACCTAACCCTAAATCTTGAAAATAACACAAGTGTCAAAACACTTCCGGGTTCGCTGTTGCGCCCCCTTCTGGACATTTTAGACAAAACTCTCAAGAGGGAAAAAGATTCGCAGTGGCCTACTTAGTACGTAGGCAAAGGTTTTTTTTTTTTTGAATTTTTTTGTGCAATTTTAATGGCAGACAAATGGTGGCGCTGTTGCCGCTAGGAAGCTCAGAAATCAATGAGGACAACAGATTCCGAATCGGGTCGCCATTACGGAATTTTAGATGTCTCATACTTGTGTCCTGGACGTTCAGAGGCTCCTGGGTCTTATCGGTAAGATTACCGGTAATCTTGCGAACCCCCATTGCCTAACCCTAACCCTAACCCTAACCCTTTAAAGTGCGATAGCTCCTCCCACAAAGGTCGACACGGTCCCATCTTTTAGTATGTTATATAGCTTGTCGAGACGGACATTTGGATATGTGTCTCTCCGCACACGGTCGCACGGTTCCTAACCCTAGGGTTAGCCTTTAAAGTGCGATAGCTCCTCCCACAAAGGTCGACACGGTCCCATCTTTTAGTATGTTATATAGCTTGTCGAGACGGACATTTGGATATGTGTCTCTCCGCACACGGTCGCACGGTTCCTAACCCTAGGGTTAGCCTTTAAAGTGCGATAGCTCCTCCCACAAAGGTCGACACGGTCCCATCTTTTAGTATGTTATATAGCTTGTCGAGACGGACATTTGGATATGTGTCTCTCCGCACACGGTCGCACGGTTCCTAACCCTAGGGTTAGCCTTTAAAGTGCGATAGCTCCTCCCACAAAGGTCAGAAATAAAAGTTAGTCACGTCCACGCGTAGCCATCGATAAGACGAACGCGATGATATGTGGCTCGCTTCTGGTACTCAATTTTAAGTTTAGCATTTCAACCAAAAACACATTCTTAGTGTCAAAACACTTCCGGGTTCGCTTTGCGCCCCCTTCTGGACATTTTAGACAAAACTCTCAAGAGGGAAAAAGATTCGCAGTGGCCTACTTAGTACGTAGGCAAAGGTTTTTTTTTTTTTGAATTTTTTTGTGCAATTTTAATGGCAGACAAATGGTGGCGCTGTTGCCGCTAGGAAGCTCAGAAATCAATGAGGACAACAGATTCCGAATCGGGTCGCCATTACGGAATTTTAGATGTCTCATACTTGTGTCCTGGACGTTCAGAGGCTCCTGGGTCTTATCGGTAAGATTACCGGTAATCTTGCGAACCCCCATTGCCTAACCCTAACCCTAACCCTAACCCTTTAAAGTGCGATAGCTCCTCCCACAAAGGTCGACACGGTCCCATCTTTTAGTATGTTATATAGCTTGTCGAGACGGACATTTGGATATGTGTCTCTCCGCACACGGTCGCACGGTTCCTAACCCTAGGGTTAGCCTTTAAAGTGCGATAGCTCCTCCCACAAAGGTCGACACGGTCCCATCTTTTAGTATGTTATATAGCTTGTCGAGACGGACATTTGGATATGTGTCTCTCCGCACACGGTCGCACGGTTCCTAACCCTAGGGTTAGCCTTTAAAGTGCGATAGCTCCTCCCACAAAGGTCGACACGGTCCCATCTTTTAGTATGTTATATAGCTTGTCGAGACGGACATTTGGATATGTGTCTCTCCGCACACGGTCGCACGGTTCCTAACCCTAGGGTTAGCCTTTAAAGTGCGATAGCTCCTCCCACAAAGGTCAGAAATAAAAGTTAGTCACGTCCACGCGTAGCCATCGATAAGACGAACGCGATGATATGTGGCTCGCTTCTGGTACTCAATTTTAAGTTTAGCATTTCAACCAAAAACACATTCTTAGTGTCAAAACACTTCCGGGTTCGCTTTGCGCCCCCTTCTGGACATTTTAGACAAAACTCTCAAGAGGGAAAAAGATTCGCAGTGGCCTACTTAGTACGTAGGCAAAATTTTTTTTTTTTTGAATTTTTTTGTGCAATTTCAATGGCAGACAAATGGTGGCGCTGTTGCCGCTAGGAAGCTCAGAAATCAATGAGGACAACAGATTCCGAATCGGGTCGCCATTACGGAATTTTAGATGTCTCATACTTGTGTCCTGGACGTTCAGAGGCTCCTGGGTCTTATCGGTAAGATTACCGGTAATCTTGCGAACCCCCATTGCCTAACCCTAACCCTAACCCTAACCCTTTAAAGTGCGATAGCTCCTCCCACAAAGGTCGACACGGTCCCATCTTTTAGTATGTTATATAGCTTGTCGAGACGGACATTTGGATATGTGTCTCTCCGCACACGGTCGCACGGTTCCTAACCCTAGGGTTAGCCTTTAAAGTGCGATAGCTCCTCCCACAAAGGTCGACACGGTCCCATCTTTTAGTATGTTATATAGCTTGTCGAGACGGACATTTGGATATGTGTCTCTCCGCACACGGTCGCACGGTTCCTAACCCTAGGGTTAGCCTTTAAAGTGCGATAGCTCCTCCCACAAAGGTCGACACGGTCCCATCTTTTAGTATGTTATATAGCTTGTCGAGACGGACATTTGGATATGTGTCTCTCCGCACACGGTCGCACGGTTCCTAACCCTAGGGTTAGCCTTTAAAGTGCGATAGCTCCTCCCACAAAGGTCAGAAATAAAAGTTAGTCACGTCCACGCGTAGCCATCGATAAGACGAACGCGATGATATGTGGCTCGCTTCTGGTACTCAATTTTAAGTTTAGCATTTCAACCAAAAACACATTCTTAGTGTCAAAACACTTCCGGGTTCGCTTTGCGCCCCCTTCTGGACATTTTAGACAAAACTCTCAAGAGGGAAAAAGATTCGCAGTGGCCTACTTAGTACGTAGGCAAAAGTTTTTTTTTTTTTGAATTTTTTTGTGCAATTTCAATGGCAGACAAATGGTGGCGCTGTTGCCGCTAGGAAGCTCAGAAATCAATGAGGACAACAGATTCCGAATCGGGTCGCCATTACGGAATTTTTGATGTCTCATACTTGTGTTTTGGACTCTCAGAGGCTCCTGAGTCTTATCGGTAGAACCCCCATTACCTAACCCTAAATCTTGAAAATAACACAAGTGTCAAAACACTTCCGGGTTCGCTGTTGCGCCCCCTTCTGGACATTTTAGACAAAACTCTCAAGAGGGAAAAAGATTCGCAGTGGCCTACTTAGTACGTAGGCAAAGGTTTTTTTTTTTTTGAATTTTTTTGTGCAATTTTAATGGCAGACAAATGGTGGCGCTGTTGCCGCTAGGAAGCTCAGAAATCAATGAGGACAACAGATTCCGAATCGGGTCGCCATTACGGAATTTTAGATGTCTCATACTTGTGTCCTGGACGTTCAGAGGCTCCTGGGTCTTATCGGTAAGATTACCGGTAATCTTGCGAACCCCCATTGCCTAACCCTAACCCTAACCCTAACCCTTTAAAGTGCGATAGCTCCTCCCACAAAGGTCGACACGGTCCCATCTTTTAGTATGTTATATAGCTTGTCGAGACGGACATTTGGATATGTGTCTCTCCGCACACGGTCGCACGGTTCCTAACCCTAGGGTTAGCCTTTAAAGTGCGATAGCTCCTCCCACAAAGGTCGACACGGTCCCATCTTTTAGTATGTTATATAGCTTGTCGAGACGGACATTTGGATATGTGTCTCTCCGCACACGGTCGCACGGTTCCTAACCCTAGGGTTAGCCTTTAAAGTGCGATAGCTCCTCCCACAAAGGTCGACACGGTCCCATCTTTTAGTATGTTATATAGCTTGTCGAGACGGACATTTGGATATGTGTCTCTCCGCACACGGTCGCACGGTTCCTAACCCTAGGGTTAGCCTTTAAAGTGCGATAGCTCCTCCCACAAAGGTCAGAAATAAAAGTTAGTCACGTCCACGCGTAGCCATCGATAAGACGAACGCGATGATATGTGGCTCGCTTCTGGTACTCAATTTTAAGTTTAGCATTTCAACCAAAAACACATTCTTAGTGTCAAAACACTTCCGGGTTCGCTTTGCGCCCCCTTCTGGACATTTTAGACAAAACTCTCAAGAGGGAAAAAGATTCGCAGTGGCCTACTTAGTACGTAGGCAAAAGTTTTTTTTTTTTTGAATTTTTTTGTGCAATTTCAATGGCAGACAAATGGTGGCGCTGTTGCCGCTAGGAAGCTCAGAAATCAATGAGGACAACAGATTCCGAATCGGGTCGCCATTACGGAATTTTAGATGTCTCATACTTGTGTCCTGGACGTTCAGAGGCTCCTGGGTCTTATCGGTAAGATTACCGGTAATCTTGCGAACCCCCATTGCCTAACCCTAACCCTAACCCTAACCCTTTAAAGTGCGATAGCTCCTCCCACAAAGGTCGACACGGTCCCATCTTTTAGTATGTTATATAGCTTGTCGAGACGGACATTTGGATATGTGTCTCTCCGCACACGGTCGCACGGTTCCTAACCCTAGGGTTAGCCTTTAAAGTGCGATAGCTCCTCCCACAAAGGTCGACACGGTCCCATCTTTTAGTATGTTATATAGCTTGTCGAGACGGACATTTGGATATGTGTCTCTCCGCACACGGTCGCACGGTTCCTAACCCTAGGGTTAGCCTTTAAAGTGCGATAGCTCCTCCCACAAAGGTCGACACGGTCCCATCTTTTAGTATGTTATATAGCTTGTCGAGACGGACATTTGGATATGTGTCTCTCCGCACACGGTCGCACGGTTCCTAACCCTAGGGTTAGCCTTTAAAGTGCGATAGCTCCTCCCACAAAGGTCAGAAATAAAAGTTAGTCACGTCCACGCGTAGCCATCGATAAGACGAACGCGATGATATGTGGCTCGCTTCTGGTACTCAATTTTAAGTTTAGCATTTCAACCAAAAACACATTCTTAGTGTCAAAACACTTCCGGGTTCGCTTTGCGCCCCCTTCTGGACATTTTAGACAAAACTCTCAAGAGGGAAAAAGATTCGCAGTGGCCTACTTAGTACGTAGGCAAAAGTTTTTTTTTTTTTGAATTTTTTTGTGCAATTTCAATGGCAGACAAATGGTGGCGCTGTTGCCGCTAGGAAGCTCAGAAATCAATGAGGACAACAGATTCCGAATCGGGTCGCCATTACGGAATTTTAGATGTCTCATACTTGTGTCCTGGACGTTCAGAGGCTCCTGGGTCTTATCGGTAAGATTACCGGTAATCTTGCGAACCCCCATTGCCTAACCCTAACCCTAACCCTAACCCTTTAAAGTGCGATAGCTCCTCCCACAAAGGTCGACACGGTCCCATCTTTTAGTATGTTATATAGCTTGTCGAGACGGACATTTGGATATGTGTCTCTCCGCACACGGTCGCACGGTTCCTAACCCTAGGGTTAGCCTTTAAAGTGCGATAGCTCCTCCCACAAAGGTCGACACGGTCCCATCTTTTAGTATGTTATATAGCTTGTCGAGACGGACATTTGGATATGTGTCTCTCCGCACACGGTCGCACGGTTCCTAACCCTAGGGTTAGCCTTTAAAGTGCGATAGCTCCTCCCACAAAGGTCGACACGGTCCCATCTTTTAGTATGTTATATAGCTTGTCGAGACGGACATTTGGATATGTGTCTCTCCGCACACGGTCGCACGGTTCCTAACCCTAGGGTTAGCCTTTAAAGTGCGATAGCTCCTCCCACAAAGGTCGACACGGTCCCATCTTTTAGTATGTTATATAGCTTGTCGAGACGGACATTTGGATATGTGTCTCTCCGCACACGGTCGCACGGTTCCTAACCCTAGGGTTAGCCTTTAAAGTGCGATAGCTCCTCCCACAAAGGTCGACACGGTCCCATCTTTTAGTATGTTATATAGCTTGTCGAGACGGACATTTGGATATGTGTCTCTCCGCACACGGTCGCACGGTTCCTAACCCTAGGGTTAGCCTTTAAAGTGCGATAGCTCCTCCCACAAAGGTCAGAAATAAAAGTTAGTCACGTCCACGCGTAGCCATCGATAAGACGAACGCGATGATATGTGGCTCGCTTCTGGTACTCAATTTTAAGTTTAGCATTTCAACCAAAAACACATTCTTAGTGTCAAAACACTTCCGGGTTCGCTTTGCGCCCCCTTCTGGACATTTTAGACAAAACTCTCAAGAGGGAAAAAGATTCGCAGTGGCCTACTTAGTACGTAGGCAAAAGTTTTTTTTTTTTTGAATTTTTTTGTGCAATTTCAATGGCAGACAAATGGTGGCGCTGTTGCCGCTAGGAAGCTCAGAAATCAATGAGGACAACAGATTCCGAATCGGGTCGCCATTACGGAATTTTAGATGTCTCATACTTGTGTCCTGGACGTTCAGAGGCTCCTGGGTCTTATCGGTAAGATTACCGGTAATCTTGCGAACCCCCATTGCCTAACCCTAACCCTAACCCTAACCCTTTAAAGTGCGATAGCTCCTCCCACAAAGGTCGACACGGTCCCATCTTTTAGTATGTTATATAGCTTGTCGAGACGGACATTTGGATATGTGTCTCTCCGCACACGGTCGCACGGTTCCTAACCCTAGGGTTAGCCTTTAAAGTGCGATAGCTCCTCCCACAAAGGTCGACACGGTCCCATCTTTTAGTATGTTATATAGCTTGTCGAGACGGACATTTGGATATGTGTCTCTCCGCACACGGTCGCACGGTTCCTAACCCTAGGGTTAGCCTTTAAAGTGCGATAGCTCCTCCCACAAAGGTCGACACGGTCCCATCTTTTAGTATGTTATATAGCTTGTCGAGACGGACATTTGGATATGTGTCTCTCCGCACACGGTCGCACGGTTCCTAACCCTAGGGTTAGCCTTTAAAGTGCGATAGCTCCTCCCACAAAGGTCAGAAATAAAAGTTAGTCACGTCCACGCGTAGCCATCGATAAGACGAACGCGATGATATGTGGCTCGCTTCTGGTACTCAATTTTAAGTTTAGCATTTCAACCAAAAACACATTCTTAGTGTCAAAACACTTCCGGGTTCGCTTTGCGCCCCCTTCTGGACATTTTAGACAAAACTCTCAAGAGGGAAAAAGATTCGCAGTGGCCTACTTAGTACGTAGGCAAAAGTTTTTTTTTTTTTGAATTTTTTTGTGCAATTTCAATGGCAGACAAATGGTGGCGCTGTTGCCGCTAGGAAGCTCAGAAATCAATGAGGACAACAGATTCCGAATCGGGTCGCCATTACGGAATTTTTGATGTCTCATACTTGTGTTTTGGACTCTCAGAGGCTCCTGAGTCTTATCGGTAGAACCCCCATTACCTAACCCTAAATCTTGAAAATAACACAAGTGTCAAAACACTTCCGGGTTCGCTGTTGCGCCCCCTTCTGGACATTTTAGACAAAACTCTCAAGAGGGAAAAAGATTCGCAGTGGCCTACTTAGTACGTAGGCAAAGGTTTTTTTTTTTTTGAATTTTTTTGTGCAATTTTAATGGCAGACAAATGGTGGCGCTGTTGCCGCTAGGAAGCTCAGAAATCAATGAGGACAACAGATTCCGAATCGGGTCGCCATTACGGAATTTTAGATGTCTCATACTTGTGTCCTGGACGTTCAGAGGCTCCTGGGTCTTATCGGTAAGATTACCGGTAATCTTGCGAACCCCCATTGCCTAACCCTAACCCTAACCCTAACCCTTTAAAGTGCGATAGCTCCTCCCACAAAGGTCGACACGGTCCCATCTTTTAGTATGTTATATAGCTTGTCGAGACGGACATTTGGATATGTGTCTCTCCGCACACGGTCGCACGGTTCCTAACCCTAGGGTTAGCCTTTAAAGTGCGATAGCTCCTCCCACAAAGGTCGACACGGTCCCATCTTTTAGTATGTTATATAGCTTGTCGAGACGGACATTTGGATATGTGTCTCTCCGCACACGGTCGCACGGTTCCTAACCCTAGGGTTAGCCTTTAAAGTGCGATAGCTCCTCCCACAAAGGTCGACACGGTCCCATCTTTTAGTATGTTATATAGCTTGTCGAGACGGACATTTGGATATGTGTCTCTCCGCACACGGTCGCACGGTTCCTAACCCTAGGGTTAGCCTTTAAAGTGCGATAGCTCCTCCCACAAAGGTCAGAAATAAAAGTTAGTCACGTCCACGCGTAGCCATCGATAAGACGAACGCGATGATATGTGGCTCGCTTCTGGTACTCAATTTTAAGTTTAGCATTTCAACCAAAAACACATTCTTAGTGTCAAAACACTTCCGGGTTCGCTTTGCGCCCCCTTCTGGACATTTTAGACAAAACTCTCAAGAGGGAAAAAGATTCGCAGTGGCCTACTTAGTACGTAGGCAAAAGTTTTTTTTTTTTTGAATTTTTTTGTGCAATTTCAATGGCAGACAAATGGTGGCGCTGTTGCCGCTAGGAAGCTCAGAAATCAATGAGGACAACAGATTCCGAATCGGGTCGCCATTACGGAATTTTAGATGTCTCATACTTGTGTCCTGGACGTTCAGAGGCTCCTGGGTCTTATCGGTAAGATTACCGGTAATCTTGCGAACCCCCATTGCCTAACCCTAACCCTAACCCTAACCCTTTAAAGTGCGATAGCTCCTCCCACAAAGGTCGACACGGTCCCATCTTTTAGTATGTTATATAGCTTGTCGAGACGGACATTTGGATATGTGTCTCTCCGCACACGGTCGCACGGTTCCTAACCCTAGGGTTAGCCTTTAAAGTGCGATAGCTCCTCCCACAAAGGTCGACACGGTCCCATCTTTTAGTATGTTATATAGCTTGTCGAGACGGACATTTGGATATGTGTCTCTCCGCACACGGTCGCACGGTTCCTAACCCTAGGGTTAGCCTTTAAAGTGCGATAGCTCCTCCCACAAAGGTCGACACGGTCCCATCTTTTAGTATGTTATATAGCTTGTCGAGACGGACATTTGGATATGTGTCTCTCCGCACACGGTCGCACGGTTCCTAACCCTAGGGTTAGCCTTTAAAGTGCGATAGCTCCTCCCACAAAGGTCAGAAATAAAAGTTAGTCACGTCCACGCGTAGCCATCGATAAGACGAACGCGATGATATGTGGCTCGCTTCTGGTACTCAATTTTAAGTTTAGCATTTCAACCAAAAACACATTCTTAGCATCGGTAACCCTATAAGCCTTTCGATCAGGTAAAACTAGGGTTATCTAGGGTTAGGGTTAGGGGCTACGGGGGTCGCACGACAATGGCGGACATATCAGATCGTAGGCCTCGGAAAGCTGGAAACGCCAACGTCAATTACTTGTCTGACGGACGTATCGTTCAAGAGCTATCGCGCGTTGAAAACTAACCCTAACCCTAGCCAATTAAGAGAACCGTAAGTCCGTGTGCTGGGAAACACATATCAGCGCGTCCGCCTCGTCGTTCTGAGTCGGAAAATGGTCTCGGTTTTTTACAGAAGTTTTCTGGCGGCTAAGTGGCTATTACACCCACTTCCCGACATCGTAGAGACACGAGACCACCACGGCTGTATTCAGCGGGAAAAAGTGAGTCTAGGGAGCCAACTCCCGACGCTCAAAGACACTCCGAAGACCCAAAGGTCAAGCGTTGACATTTTAGGCTTTATTTTGCGGCCTTGCAGCTTTAAAATTCAATAAGATATTCAAAAAAATTGCTGTCTTCACAAACAAGACTGTTTCTAAATGTTTGAAGCGTCCCGAATCCGATGGAAGTGGTTTCGTAGCTCTCCGACACTGCTAACTCTCCGCCAAATCAAAAGAGACACGTTTTTTCAGCCCCTAGAGCTCAATTATTATTTTTTTTTTTCAAACAACACATTTTCTGAATCACTTTTTCATGCCGGATTTAATGGAATTGGTCCCGTCGCTCTACGACACTCCTAAGGTCTGGGGTAAATTTTACTAAGTCCCAGAGCTTGGGGACACCAAAATAAGTGCACTGGGGACTATTACCAGTCGATCCCAAATCACTTGAAACATGCAAAAAAAGAAAAAAAAAGAAAAAAAAAAAAGAAAAAAAGAAAAAAAAGAAAAAAAATTCAAAAAAAAAAAAAAAAAATCAAAAAAAAAGAAAAAAAAAAAGAAACTAAACCAAAAAAAAAAAAAAAAAAAAAACCTTCTTGATGTGGACTTAGACTTGTCTTAGTACTACAACTACAACCTATCTCAAACCCTCACCCTGAACCTAACCCGCAGACTTGTATACACTAACCCTAACCAGTCTTAGTACTACAACTACTACCTATCTCAAACCCTCACCCTAAACCTAACCCGCAGACTTGTATACACTAAGCCTAACCCTAAAAAAAAAAAAAAAAAATCTGGAAAAAAACACAAGTGTCAAAACACTTCCGGGTTCGCTTTGCGCCCCCTTCTGGACATTTTAGACAAAACTCTCAAGAGGGAAAAAGATTCGCAGTGGCCTACTTAGTACGTAGGCAAAAGTTTTTTTTTTTTTGAATTTTTTTGTGCAATTTCAATGGCAGACAAATGGTGGCGCTGTTGCCGCTAGGAAGCTCAGAAATCAATGAGGACAACAGATTCCGAATCGGGTCGCCATTACGGAATTTTTGATGTCTCATACTTGTGTTTTGGACTCTCAGAGGCTCCTGAGTCTTATCGGTAGAACCCCCATTACCTAACCCTAAATCTTGAAAATAACACAAGTGTCAAAACACTTCCGGGTTCGCTGTTGCGCCCCCTTCTGGACATTTTAGACAAAACTCTCAAGAGGGAAAAAGATTCGCAGTGGCCTACTTAGTACGTAGGCAAAAGTTTTTTTTTTTTTGAATTTTTTTGTGCAATTTTAATGGCAGACAAATGGTGGCGCTGTTGCCGCTAGGAAGCTCAGAAATCAATGAGGACAACAGATTCCGAATCGGGTCGCCATTACGGAATTTTAGATGTCTCATACTTGTGTCCTGGACGTTCAGAGGCTCCTGGGTCTTATCGGTAAGATTACCGGTAATCTTGCGAACCCCCATTGCCTAACCCTAACCCTAACCCTAACCCTTTAAAGTGCGATAGCTCCTCCCACAAAGGTCGACACGGTCCCATCTTTTAGTATGTTATATAGCTTGTCGAGACGGACATTTGGATATGTGTCTCTCCGCACACGGTCGCACGGTTCCTAACCCTAGGGTTAGCCTTTAAAGTGCGATAGCTCCTCCCACAAAGGTCGACACGGTCCCATCTTTTAGTATGTTATATAGCTTGTCGAGACGGACATTTGGATATGTGTCTCTCCGCACACGGTCGCACGGTTCCTAACCCTAGGGTTAGCCTTTAAAGTGCGATAGCTCCTCCCACAAAGGTCGACACGGTCCCATCTTTTAGTATGTTATATAGCTTGTCGAGACGGACATTTGGATATGTGTCTCTCCGCACACGGTCGCACGGTTCCTAACCCTAGGGTTAGCCTTTAAAGTGCGATAGCTCCTCCCACAAAGGTCGACACGGTCCCATCTTTTAGTATGTTATATAGCTTGTCGAGACGGACATTTGGATATGTGTCTCTCCGCACACGGTCGCACGGTTCCTAACCCTAGGGTTAGCCTTTAAAGTGCGATAGCTCCTCCCACAAAGGTCGACACGGTCCCATCTTTTAGTATGTTATATAGCTTGTCGAGACGGACATTTGGATATGTGTCTCTCCGCACACGGTCGCACGGTTCCTAACCCTAGGGTTAGCCTTTAAAGTGCGATAGCTCCTCCCACAAAGGTCGACACGGTCCCATCTTTTAGTATGTTATATAGCTTGTCGAGACGGACATTTGGATATGTGTCTCTCCGCACACGGTCGCACGGTTCCTAACCCTAGGGTTAGCCTTTAAAGTGCGATAGCTCCTCCCACAAAGGTCGACACGGTCCCATCTTTTAGTATGTTATATAGCTTGTCGAGACGGACATTTGGATATGTGTCTCTCCGCACACGGTCGCACGGTTCCTAACCCTAGGGTTAGCCTTTAAAGTGCGATAGCTCCTCCCACAAAGGTCGACACGGTCCCATCTTTTAGTATGTTATATAGCTTGTCGAGACGGACATTTGGATATGTGTCTCTCCGCACACGGTCGCACGGTTCCTAACCCTAGGGTTAGCCTTTAAAGTGCGATAGCTCCTCCCACAAAGGTCGACACGGTCCCATCTTTTAGTATGTTATATAGCTTGTCGAGACGGACATTTGGATATGTGTCTCTCCGCACACGGTCGCACGGTTCCTAACCCTAGGGTTAGCCTTTAAAGTGCGATAGCTCCTCCCACAAAGGTCGACACGGTCCCATCTTTTAGTATGTTATATAGCTTGTCGAGACGGACATTTGGATATGTGTCTCTCCGCACACGGTCGCACGGTTCCTAACCCTAGGGTTAGCCTTTAAAGTGCGATAGCTCCTCCCACAAAGGTCGACACGGTCCCATCTTTTAGTATGTTATATAGCTTGTCGAGACGGACATTTGGATATGTGTCTCTCCGCACACGGTCGCACGGTTCCTAACCCTAGGGTTAGCCTTTAAAGTGCGATAGCTCCTCCCACAAAGGTCGACACGGTCCCATCTTTTAGTATGTTATATAGCTTGTCGAGACGGACATTTGGATATGTGTCTCTCCGCACACGGTCGCACGGTTCCTAACCCTAGGGTTAGCCTTTAAAGTGCGATAGCTCCTCCCACAAAGGTCGACACGGTCCCATCTTTTAGTATGTTATATAGCTTGTCGAGACGGACATTTGGATATGTGTCTCTCCGCACACGGTCGCACGGTTCCTAACCCTAGGGTTAGCCTTTAAAGTGCGATAGCTCCTCCCACAAAGGTCGACACGGTCCCATCTTTTAGTATGTTATATAGCTTGTCGAGACGGACATTTGGATATGTGTCTCTCCGCACACGGTCGCACGGTTCCTAACCCTAGGGTTAGCCTTTAAAGTGCGATAGCTCCTCCCACAAAGGTCGACACGGTCCCATCTTTTAGTATGTTATATAGCTTGTCGAGACGGACATTTGGATATGTGTCTCTCCGCACACGGTCGCACGGTTCCTAACCCTAGGGTTAGCCTTTAAAGTGCGATAGCTCCTCCCACAAAGGTCGACACGGTCCCATCTTTTAGTATGTTATATAGCTTGTCGAGACGGACATTTGGATATGTGTCTCTCCGCACACGGTCGCACGGTTCCTAACCCTAGGGTTAGCCTTTAAAGTGCGATAGCTCCTCCCACAAAGGTCGACACGGTCCATCTTTTAGTATGTTATATAGCTTGTCGAGACGGACATTTGGATATGTGTCTCTCCGCACACGGTCGCACGGTTCCTAACCCTAGGGTTAGCCTTTAAAGTGCGATAGCTCCTCCCACAAAGGTCGACACGGTCCCATCTTTTAGTATGTTATATAGCTTGTCGAGACGGACATTTGGATATGTGTCTCTCCGCACACGGTCGCACGGTTCCTAACCCTAGGGTTAGCCTTTAAAGTGCGATAGCTCCTCCCACAAAGGTCGACACGGTCCCATCTTTTAGTATGTTATATAGCTTGTCGAGACGGACATTTGGATATGTGTCTCTCCGCACACGGTCGCACGGTTCCTAACCCTAGGGTTAGCCTTTAAAGTGCGATAGCTCCTCCCACAAAGGTCGACACGGTCCCATCTTTTAGTATGTTATATAGCTTGTCGAGACGGACATTTGGATATGTGTCTCTCCGCACACGGTCGCACGGTTCCTAACCCTAGGGTTAGCCTTTAAAGTGCGATAGCTCCTCCCACAAAGGTCGACACGGTCCCATCTTTTAGTATGTTATATAGCTTGTCGAGACGGACATTTGGATATGTGTCTCTCCGCACACGGTCGCACGGTTCCTAACCCTAGGGTTAGCCTTTAAAGTGCGATAGCTCCTCCCACAAAGGTCGACACGGTCCCATCTTTTAGTATGTTATATAGCTTGTCGAGACGGACATTTGGATATGTGTCTCTCCGCACACGGTCGCACGGTTCCTAACCCTAGGGTTAGCCTTTAAAGTGCGATAGCTCCTCCCACAAAGGTCGACACGGTCCCATCTTTTAGTATGTTATATAGCTTGTCGAGACGGACATTTGGATATGTGTCTCTCCGCACACGGTCGCACGGTTCCTAACCCTAGGGTTAGCCTTTAAAGTGCGATAGCTCCTCCCACAAAGGTCGACACGGTCCCATCTTTTAGTATGTTATATAGCTTGTCGAGACGGACATTTGGATATGTGTCTCTCCGCACACGGTCGCACGGTTCCTAACCCTAGGGTTAGCCTTTAAAGTGCGATAGCTCCTCCCACAAAGGTCGACACGGTCCCATCTTTTAGTATGTTATATAGCTTGTCGAGACGGACATTTGGATATGTGTCTCTCCGCACACGGTCGCACGGTTCCTAACCCTAGGGTTAGCCTTTAAAGTGCGATAGCTCCTCCCACAAAGGTCGACACGGTCCCATCTTTTAGTATGTTATATAGCTTGTCGAGACGGACATTTGGATATGTGTCTCTCCGCACACGGTCGCACGGTTCCTAACCCTAGGGTTAGCCTTTAAAGTGCGATAGCTCCTCCCACAAAGGTCGACACGGTCCCATCTTTTAGTATGTTATATAGCTTGTCGAGACGGACATTTGGATATGTGTCTCTCCGCACACGGTCGCACGGTTCCTAACCCTAGGGTTAGCCTTTAAAGTGCGATAGCTCCTCCCACAAAGGTCGACACGGTCCCATCTTTTAGTATGTTATATAGCTTGTCGAGACGGACATTTGGATATGTGTCTCTCCGCACACGGTCGCACGGTTCCTAACCCTAGGGTTAGCCTTTAAAGTGCGATAGCTCCTCCACAAAGGTCGACACGGTCCCATCTTTTAGTATGTTATATAGCTTGTCGAGACGGACATTTGGATATGTGTCTCTCCGCACACGGTCGCACGGTTCCTAACCCTAGGGTTAGCCTTTAAAGTGCGATAGCTCCTCCCACAAAGGTCGACACGGTCCCATCTTTTAGTATGTTATATAGCTTGTCGAGACGGACATTTGGATATGTGTCTCTCCGCACACGGTCGCACGGTTCCTAACCCTAGGGTTAGCCTTTAAAGTGCGATAGCTCCTCCACAAAGGTCGACACGGTCCCATCTTTTAGTATGTTATATAGCTTGTCGAGACGGACATTTGGATATGTGTCTCTCCGCACACGGTCGCACGGTTCCTAACCCTAGGGTTAGCCTTTAAAGTGCGATAGCTCCTCCCACAAAGGTCGACACGGTCCCATCTTTTAGTATGTTATATAGCTTGTCGAGACGGACATTTGGATATGTGTCTCTCCGCACACGGTCGCACGGTTCCTAACCCTAGGGTTAGCCTTTAAAGTGCGATAGCTCCTCCCACAAAGGTCGACACGGTCCCATCTTTTAGTATGTTATATAGCTTGTCGAGACGGACATTTGGATATGTGTCTCTCCGCACACGGTCGCACGGTTCCTAACCCTAGGGTTAGCCTTTAAAGTGCGATAGCTCCTCCCACAAAGGTCGACACGGTCCCATCTTTTAGTATGTTATATAGCTTGTCGAGACGGACATTTGGATATGTGTCTCTCCGCACACGGTCGCACGGTTCCTAACCCTAGGGTTAGCCTTTAAAGTGCGATAGCTCCTCCCACAAAGGTCGACACGGTCCCATCTTTTAGTATGTTATATAGCTTGTCGAGACGGACATTTGGATATGTGTCTCTCCGCACACGGTCGCACGGTTCCTAACCCTAGGGTTAGCCTTTAAAGTGCGATAGCTCCTCCCACAAAGGTCGACACGGTCCCATCTTTTAGTATGTTATATAGCTTGTCGAGACGGACATTTGGATATGTGTCTCTCCGCACACGGTCGCACGGTTCCTAACCCTAGGGTTAGCCTTTAAAGTGCGATAGCTCCTCCCACAAAGGTCGACACGGTCCCATCTTTTAGTATGTTATATAGCTTGTCGAGACGGACATTTGGATATGTGTCTCTCCGCACACGGTCGCACGGTTCCTAACCCTAGGGTTAGCCTTTAAAGTGCGATAGCTCCTCCCACAAAGGTCGACACGGTCCCATCTTTTAGTATGTTATATAGCTTGTCGAGACGGACATTTGGATATGTGTCTCTCCGCACACGGTCGCACGGTTCCTAACCCTAGGGTTAGCCTTTAAAGTGCGATAGCTCCTCCCACAAAGGTCGACACGGTCCCATCTTTTAGTATGTTATATAGCTTGTCGAGACGGACATTTGGATATGTGTCTCTCCGCACACGGTCGCACGGTTCCTAACCCTAGGGTTAGCCTTTAAAGTGCGATAGCTCCTCCACAAAGGTCGACACGGTCCCATCTTTTAGTATGTTATATAGCTTGTCGAGACGGACATTTGGATATGTGTCTCTCCGCACACGGTCGCACGGTTCCTAACCCTAGGGTTAGCCTTTAAAGTGCGATAGCTCCTCCCACAAAGGTCGACACGGTCCCATCTTTTAGTATGTTATATAGCTTGTCGAGACGGACATTTGGATATGTGTCTCTCCGCACACGGTCGCACGGTTCCTAACCCTAGGGTTAGCCTTTAAAGTGCGATAGCTCCTCCCACAAAGGTCGACACGGTCCCATCTTTTAGTATGTTATATAGCTTGTCGAGACGGACATTTGGATATGTGTCTCTCCGCACACGGTCGCACGTTCCTAACCCTAGGGTTAGCCTTTAAGTGCGATAGCTCCTCCCACAAAGGTCGACACGGTCCCATCTTTTAGTATGTTATATAGCTTGTCGAGACGGACATTTGGGATA
>NW_027665692.1:0-2000 GCF_963924005.1 Protomyctophum bolini | reverse complement strand
AAACATAGCTTTTTCAGAAAACTGTCAGGATGAAGAAGACATTTTTTAGAATTTGATCTCAGGTCAAAATGGGTGTGTTGCTGCAACATTGAAAACTAACGTGCACGCTCGCTCTAGAAGCAGTTCAGGAGTTGAGAGCCGGGGTACAGTTTACAGTATGTATATGTGGTGGTCCTCTGTACAGTATGTATGTGGCGGTCCTCCTGATATATTCGTTTACTGACCCGTTCTCCAAAGCAGAGCGAGTGGAAAACTAAACGACTGGTGCTGTAAGTTTCTATCTCCTGTTCTGTTCCCTCCGCTTAACGTTCGTCATAATTTAAACGGCCTCTCTTCTCTCTTCTGTCTTTCTCTCCTCCGTGTGTTTATGAAGACAGAGTCCTATTACGGAACCACAGACTGGGGCTCCGAAGAGGGGAAGGGGACTGTGTGTGTGTGTGTGTGTGTGGGGGGGGGGGTGGTTGGTTGGGGGTGTCAGAGGGGAGTCAGTCTTCCGTTGTGGAATGCATGTTGCGCTGCCCTGGGTTAACCCTCTGTGTGTGTGTGTGTGTGTGTGTGTGCATGCTGGTTGAGTGAGGGCATTGTTGCTGAGTCTAGTCTTTAATGAAGGCGGCTTTTGAGTGTGTTTCCACGGTAACCAGTGCAGTGGCCTGGGATGAGAGCTGCTCTGAGATGGGAGGACTTTGGAATTTGTAGAAGACAAATTATATGTTATTCATTTAGCTAAACGCTCTTAATCCAGAGCGATTTACACTAGTAAGCAAGAACAAAAACCCGGTAATGCATAACAATAGTCATAAAGAATCATACATATAAGCTAAGAACCTAACAGTGGAATATCTATAAATGAAACTATGCGTACAGTATACACTATCGATTACTATGTCTACAAAAATGCTACCTGAGCATTGAGCCTTTGCCTGTAAGGTCGTCAAGGCTAGGGCAAGTGCTACGGGCTAAGATGGAGTCTGAAGAGGTGCAGGTTTTAGACTTATGGCGGAAGACTGGGAGTGAGTCTGTAGTTCTGACTGTGATGGGAAGTTCATTCCATAGTTTAGATTGGGAGTGAGTCTGTAGTTCTGACTGCGATGGGAAGTTCATCCCATAGTTTAGATTGGGAGTGAGTCTGTAGTTCTGACTGCGATGGGAAGTTCATCCCATAGTTTAGATTGGGAGTGAGTCTGTAGTTCTGACTGCGATGGGAAGTTCATCCCATAGTTTTGGAGCCAGAAGGGAGCAGAGTTTGGGACGTGTGGAGCGTTGTTGTCCCGGCGTTTTTTCGTGAATGTACTTCCAGCTTCCCTGCATGTACTGTACATGTACAACATGTAATGGGATAATTAATCATTCATTCAGATTATTAGCAGGTCTGTGTGTGAACACAGAAGTATCTTTCTGTTCCTTTATACCTTCATTCTATGCTTCTGTAGAAACTGCACCTCATGCTCTGTGGCCTTTGATCTGACTTCAAAGGTTTCAACAGATGCTGAGAATGACATGCGACGTTAATAAATGTATGAAAACACTTTGGTCAAATATGAAGGTTTTAATCACACACAACGTGGTCAGTAGAGAATAGAGATGCCTTTAATGGAACTGTGGCTCTCCGTGAGTCTCTCCATCGCTGCTCGAAGGTCGTAGCTCCTGCTCCTCCTGTGTCTGTTGCTCCTCCTGTGTCTGTTGCTCCTCCTGTGTCTGTTGCTCCTCCTGCGTCTGTTGCTCCTCCTGTGTCTGTTGCAGGGCAGTAACGTTTGAAAATGCGAACAGATTGTAAAAATAAATATATATATTTCAATGTAATCAATATGCACTATTGATATACCTTTTGATCAGCGTTTGCGGCTGTCCGTGAGTCTGTCCATGGTGGCTTAATGGCAGCTGGATTGGCTGCTCTGTCATCAGAGAGAGCGCTCATGTCTCTCAGCGCGGCATGGATGATGTCGGCCTGGTGGCACGTTTCTGGGGTCGTGCTTTCTGCTCTGTTGACGAGCTGCTGTGGA
>NW_027665693.1:185000-279604 GCF_963924005.1 Protomyctophum bolini | reverse complement strand
ATCACTGGCTGTGGCAGGTCTGTATTCCCATTCCCTTGCAAACAATTTACCATTTTACTCTTCCTCACAATACATGACATTAACACTGACCCTCATTGATTTTAGACTCCAAATACAATACTGAACCGAACTGATGAACAATACTGATGAGCTGGACTGATTGAACTGAATTGGTGAGTTGTTTTGAAATGAGTTTGTTTGAAATGATGTTTATTTGAAATGTTTATTTGAAATGAGTTGTTTGGAATATTTGTTTGAAGTGTTTTGTTTGGTTTTGTTTATTTAAACGGATTAACGGATGGACAGCTATACTTTGATTGTTTTGATGGTATGTTTACTTTTGGCCTCTTTTGTGTTCAGGCCAGGTTTTCTTATAGTTCATAACGCCCATGATGATGAATCTGATGATGTTGATTTGATGACGAACACAATGGCGAGCTAGCCCCGATCCAGAGCAATCCAATCCCCCCCTTGCTGTCCTACCTGGACGGTAGGAATCACCGCACTCACACACACACACACACACACACTCCCCCCTCCATAACTGCATACAATCCAAGACTTTCCTCACATTCCCCCCTGACTTGAGTGACAAGGAACAATTGACTGACATGAGACTGAATTCTATACTATATTTTGGGTGAATTATGTTGTTTGTTTTATATCTGAATGAATTGTTGTTTATCTTTATTTTGTTTTTCAATAATAATATCACTAAGTATAATTTTCAGTCTGGTCTTGATTCTTTATGTTTTCAATGCAAATCCCTTTCTACCATATACCCTACTTCTGATAGCAGTACTGGTCCATCCCCATATCACTAACAGTATATGCTACACATATTTTCCATGACTCTGTGTTGTTGTCGTCAAAACATCTCTGCAGGTGGAGCGTTCTGGTAGAGACACTACCTCCGGCCCACATATGGACAACAAGGATGCCCTGACCCGCTACGTCCAGCGTTACCCTGAGGTCCAGAGGGCCATCAGTGCTCTCTGGGTCAGGGACGGCGGTGCCTCGCGCGAGGAGGAGGACGACAACCTGGTGGGGTTTGGGCAGCATGCCCTCAAGTCATACAGGGCCCTGTATGACTCTGCAGAGACGGAGAGGTTAGTAATTAAGAGTTATATTGTCTCTGTACTATATGTATATATATATATATATATATATATATACACTGTTATGTTACCCCATAGATACGTCCAGTCCATAAGGGACATGGTCCCAAAGAAAAAGGGGGGTCGCCTGGAGATGTTAAAGCTCTACATAGCGCGTAAGGATCAGGAGAGGAGGAACTCAGCAGGTTCCACCTTCCAGCCTCCTGACCCTAAGCGCCCACGACTGGCATCTGCAGGCCCTGGTGAGTGAATATACAAACATTTCATTATATGGTGTGTGTGCAATACATATTAAATCTCAGCCTGTGTCTGTCTGTGTGTACGTCAGCCCACGCAGGTGTACCCTCCTCCCAGACTCCTGCTGCTGCAGCCAGCAGCTCTGTGGCAGCAGCCTTGGAGAAGGACAACCCAGGTATAGAAATGTATTTCATGTCAGTGTACTGTCCACACCTATCCACAATTGAGGTCAACTGAAATGTAACCTGTTGTGACTGTTCTGTCATTCATTAGCTTAAACTGGATAAACATTGAAGCAGTAAGGTAGGTAACAATGACACCTGCAGGGTAGGTATAGACACCTTGATGGGTGGTTATGGGTTTTAATCACCACGCCGCCGATGCCATCGATGCCCGCTGTAGACTGTAGTGCCCGCTGTAGACTGTAGTGCCTGCTGTAGACTGTAGTGCCCGCTGTAGACTGTAGTGCTTGCATGTATTTTACATTGTTTTTATTTTCACTAATAAGCTAGCTGCCTGTATGTATGTATGTATGTATCTATGTACAGTATGTGTATCTGTACAACTTGGCTGTGCTTCCTGGGGTATTAATGCACTATAACAGAAATAGGTTAGTACACTAACTTTTGCACATTGCTATAATTGCTTATAATCCACTTGTAATTTAAAACACTCTATAAGTCTGCTCACTCACTCACTCACTCTGTAAGTCTGCTCACCGAGTTGTAAAGCTGCTTTGCAAGGTTTCTTTTAAAACTGCTAAACAAATAAATACTAATTGAAATATATTGTTTTGTTTAAGTGCTAAACAATAAAAAGGCTAATTCAAATGTTGATTTGTCTCCGAGCTCCCACTGTAGGCCGCCCTAGAGAGCGGTCTGCCACAGCTGGCTCACTGCCACTGCCCAGAACTGCTGGTTCAGCGTAAGTATTACATTTAATGTAGATTACCAGTAACCGTATACACAGGAAGAAGGAGAATAGCAGTGCTTGATGTGTCTATGTCTCTTCTGAATGTTGTCAAAGGCCTCTGGTCCCAAGTTTGACGGGGTTGGCGAGCCTGGAATCCATCGTGGAACTGCAGTGGAAGACGGACAAGCCTGCAGTTCCAAGTAACTCACTCTTTACATCACTGTGATGACATGCATGTATCTGACACTTTTCACATGTGACAAACTGTCTTAAGTTGAAACATTCACACTTGTACTGTGAATTAAGACAAACATGTTGCAATAGTTATATTTTTTACTGGTGATAGATAATGTAATGGCCTGAAAAGTGTACCCCTAATAATAATAATATTAAATGCAGGGACACCTGACCGACCAGCCCCACGACCAGCCCTACGACCAGCACTACCACCACCATCACAGCTCCATATTGGAGCTGATGATGACCTGTTTCTGGCAGCCGTAATAGAAACAGAGAGCTGTAAGGATGTTGAGAGCTCTTGTTTGTGGTGTTTAGGTCTCACACACACATTTAAGGTCCAACTGTTTGATAATTTTTTCCTTTAACGTGCAGCCACTGGACATCAGACAGCCGCAGCCGTGGTGCCTTCGACCACTCTGTCGGTCCCAGTGCCTGCAGCCCCCGTGCAGACACCCGTAGCGCCTCAGGGTCCTACCCACATGCTGGTACCAGAGCCAGCAGCCCCCCTGCAGTTGGCAGCTCCTCCCACTGATGTTGTGAGTAAAAGTTTTTTTGACTCGGGGCAGAAATAGCCAATCTACAAGCTCACACTCATTGTGAAACTCGTTGTGAACTTGTAGATCGGCAACAAATGTTTTCACTTTTTCCAGGTTGTTCTTCCATTTGGCTGGAAGAATTCACTTCCCCCAGAACAGCATAAGTGGGTGGCACAGGTGGTTGTCAGCCGTGACAGCAGGGGGTATCTGGACATCAAGCCGTCTCTGACCAGCATGTGGGTTTATCCTCCTGGACCCCGGCCTACATACAACCAGCCACCCTCATCACCTGATGCCTTCTTCCAGAGTCGGCTGTTCCTCTGGATTCCCATCCGCCTATGGGAATTCAAGCCACTCTGTGCAGACCCAAGTTGTCGGCGTGAGAAACGCCGGCTGACAAAATGCGGTCTGTACAAGACCATCCGGAAGGTCTTGGACATCGACGGCTGGTACTTCATGGCCACGGAGTACCTTGAATGCCGTCGGTGCAAGAAGAAGGTGTCAGCGTGGTCGCAGGACATTTTGGAACAGCTGGATCCGGATCAGCGTGAGCAGTTCCCTGCTATACTCACCTACCGGTTGGTGTTTTCATTTCAAAAGTTTTATTGATCCTGTGTGTGTGTGTGTGTGTGTGTGTGTGTGTGTGTGTGTGTGTGTGTGTGTGTGTGTGTGTGTGTGTGTGTGTGTGTGTGTGTGTGTGTGTGTGTGTGTGTGTGTGTGTAGGTGATGACAGGTGTTTGGCCGCTCTGCGGTGCACTTTGCAGCAGTTTGTTTGGGAAAATGAACAAAAGGCCCTCTCTCCCTGTCTTTCTAACAGGCTGTCCTGCGACAAGAGGGTGGCTTGCTTGATGCAGGAGCGCACTTTGGGGAACAGTTCCTCCTGCATCTACAAGCAGCTGTGCAAACAGCACCACCTCGACTGGAGGGCACGGTCCATCAGGTACCTCTCCATGTGCCGCAAGTTTCTGGGGCACTTCACGGCGACACCCCCACCCCAAAGGGTGCCAGTGCCCACTCCAAAATGGCTGCTGACAGTATATGCCCAGGATGTGCTGTCACGGCTTGAGGAGTTGAAGGCCAAGGTCACCTCAGTTTTTGGGTCTGTCTTAAAGATGGACTCAACTACGAAGGTAAAGCATTTCAGTTTTAAATATTGTAATGAATAATGTCTTGTTTCTTTTGTGGGAGGTGTTTTCACTTTATAAATGCATTATTTTGAGCCCATAAGAAAAACATGTTCTCAGCCGCCTGTAATTGTCTGTGCCTATTCAGGTGACCAAGAAACTTGCGGGCGACGCTGCACACACCACCGAGTGGGTCACCAATGTGGGCAACGAGATGGGGCAGGTCCTCATCTCGGTGCTCACAGAAGGTGAGGGCAAGGGCCTGCTGCCCATGTGCGCGGGACTGGTGCAGCGTTACGCCAACGCTGGAGAGGACCCTCCCCAGCTCCTCTATGTGGACCGGGACTGCTGTTCCGTCAGGGGAAGGTCCAAGACCGCCAACATGTTCCCAGAGTGGAACCAGCTGGTGGTGAGGCTCGACGTGTGGCACTTCATGCGCCGTCTGGCGCTGGGTGTCACCACTGAGAGCCACCAGCTGCATGGCCTGTTCATGGGGCGACTATCCCACTGCATATTTGCCTGGGATGCAGAGGATGTCGCCCTGCTACGACAGGCCAAGCGGTCGGAGCTGGTGGAGAAGCAGCGGTGGGCCAGTCCGTCCGATGCCCAGGTGAATTAATATGTGTTACTGTAACATACTCTATTGTATTGATTTGGTTTTCAATTGGTTGAGTTTTTCTTTTTTCTCTCTCTCATTTTATTATTAGACATGTTCTATTTTTTATTGTGAAGCACTTTGTGGCTCTAAGGTGCTCTACAAATGAACTTTACTTACTTACATACTTACTTACTTACTTACTTATTTGCAGGTCACCAGCAACCTCACTTCCAAAGAGCTTGCACGGCACTGTCGTCGCCGCACGCGTGGGACACAGGAGACCGTGCGGCTCTTTGAGGAGCTGCTGGAGGCGGTCAAGGACGTGACAGACAGCATGGGGGTGCCGCTGCTGGACCGTGTGAAAATGGCGGACATATGGCAGTCTCAGAAACGCCACATAGAGTGCATCCAGGACCCTGTGGGGGTGCAGCTCTACAGGAAGACGGGTGAGCTGACCAAGGGGGGAGTCGTGCTGCCCGTTTTCAGATGTGCCCGCGGGACAACGTCGTTGGAGTCATTCCACCTGCACCTCAACCGCTTTATCCCTGGTGAGTATCTAGTACAAGAGAGTGGGGAAGGCGTGCGTGCGTGTGTGTAACTTTTTGTTTTACCCTAACACCTGTCATGTTTTAGGTACAAGTGCAAACGCCCTGCACTTCCAGGCGTACCTGGTAGAGGGGTTGGCGCGGTGGAATGACGACCGCTTGGCAGCATCACTGGACATCGATGGCGTTTCTGAGATTTGCTACAGTGGCCAGATGCAGCACTTCCACAACCAGCTGAGTCAGGAGGTCCTGGGACTCAAGCTGGAAGTGGACTACCCTCTGCCTGGAGAGTATACAGGTGAACTGATAGGGCTAGAGTACCTATACTCCCAGACAGAGGCAGTGCTGGATCTGGAAGTTGGCAGGGATCCCGATGTTCCGGATGGGATCGGCGACGAGGACTACGAGGTGGAGGACGAGGGCTTTGAGGACGTGGCGTTGGTGGACGACGACCCCACCCTGTCCCTATACAGCCTGGAGGAAACGCTGCCACCCATTGCCCGCCCGGCAGCCCCGTCTTCCACCACCGTAGCGCCTTCGCCGACCCAATCTGACCGTGCCGACATGCCACTGTCTGGGCCAGCCGAGCAGAGGACCGTCCCTGACAGCCAGGCCGCTCCCCAGGATGAGGATGATGCCACACCTGGGCCAGCAGAGGCTGCTCCACAGGATGAAGGCACACCTGGGCAAGCTGGGGAGCCGGGCGATGTATGTATTGTACACAGCATCATGATTGATGAGTAGGAACGTATGTGGAACATATTAACAACTTTACAATTTCCATTTTTTGTTCCTATTTCTGTTCAGGATGCCATGGGTCCTGATGGAGCCATGGGTTACCAGCATGTCGTCTGCCTGGCTGTCAGTCTGGTGAAGCTTGCTTCACCAGAGCAGCATGCTGTGACGCGGGCCAAGGAGGAGGAGATACTCGCCCTCTGGGAAAAGCTTCCAGAGAGTGACAAGGCAGCAGTCTCCTACTCCAAGGTCCGACTCACAGCGGGACGGTCAAGGCCTTCCAAGACATCTGTCATTCCAGGGAAAGACAGTGTGAAGCGGTAAGCTTTTGGCATATAGTGCTTATTATTTTCCATAGAATGAAGCCAATTCCAATAAGCAAATAGATGAATGAATACGTTATTATTATTAAAGTATTGTCATTACCTGTGCTTTTCTTTGGTTGTTTATTTTACAGCTCTATGCTCGGCTCCGGGTCTCCTGCACAATGGCCCGACTGCAGCCGCCTTGTCGAGGCCATGTGCATTCAGCTGAGCCGCATCTACCCTGCTGGCAGGACTATTTGCGGCGTGCGGCAGAACCGGTGGGGGTTGGTGAAGCGGGACTACTGCAAGGTCAGGGACTTAGTCCTGGCCAACCCAACCCTCATGGCCCAGACCAACATCCAGCTCGTCGAGCTCAATGAGGTGACACTGAGGCAGTGGTGAGTTTTAACACATTATTGTTAAGCGCTACGATCTTGTAGATCTGCTATATCTGAAAGGTCCTGAAATTGTGGCGCAAATCTTAATATATTATTTAATTACGAACGCTTTTAACTCAAATCTTTGCTTGTGTGGGGCCCACTGGGGGGGGGGGTCGTCCCTGGAATATCATATTTTCACATCAGCGGCCAAATACAGATAATGTTTGGGGGTTCTTTTAGATTCGGCCTCAGGTCTAAATGGGTTAAACTGCTGAAATAAAAATGTGTTTTAAAAAAGTAAAAGTAAAAAGTAATTCCTGTCTTTTCATGTGCAGGTACAATGTCAGGGAGAAGAGACAGCAGCGGGACGTCCTTCACCTGACTGTGGCCCAGCCCAGTGTCTCTGACATTAGCTCCGAGCCTCTCCCGGCTGCTCTGAGCAGGCCAGTGCAGCTGCCGCAACAACAGCACCTTCACCGTCCAATGGCTGCCATCAGTCTCCGTCCAATCAACATCCGCCAGCCTACCCTTGTGCTGCCGCCTCCTCCTCCTCCTCCTCTTCCTCCCCCTATCCAGCTCATCTCCCCTGGACTTCAGCCCATCGCCCCCACGCTCCATGCGGCGATTGTCCCTCCCACACCCACACTCCCAGAAACCAGCAGGACCACTTTGTGGCGCAGGAAGAGGAAGGAGGAGGCTTCAGCAGCGCAAGGGACTCCTGTACAGATCAAAAGTGTAGCCTTCCACTTCTGCTCCAAATGCAAAAGGCCCAAGACCAAGGCATTTGGCCACAGCCAGTTCACAGTGGATGGCAGGAAGGTGCACTTTTGTTCCCAGGCGGAGGGAATGTCTGTGCAGGAGTGGCTGGGGATGATGAGGAAAGGTGGTGAGGGTGGTGGTGGGACTTAAAGTGCAAATAAAATGCATTTTAATATCATATTGTCTATGTCCCTCAAAGTTATTCCTAATGGTTTGAGCCTCAATCACCACTCTGATATAACCAGCCCTTGTCATTAAGATTCTTTCTGGACTTTCAAAGCAGTTTTAGATGCAGTACCACAATGTCCTCAGTTGGTGGGGGTGACTGATATGCAGATTATTTAATATTTTAGTCATTTGTCATTATAATACTGATGCTAGATAAAAACCAGGCTTGTTTCCATTCCATGCCAGCTTGGAAAATCAACAATGGTGGACATTGTAAACAAAGTGGAAATGTACATTTGGAACTGAAGACTGAAGAAGAGGGGGAATTATACAAAGTAGGGTGACATTGATGACATCACGATGAGACCAAAATCAGTTGAGCTGTTCCTGAGAGCAATTTCCATTAAAGCACCTGTATGATATGAAAGCCTGATTGTTCAAAATTATTTGTTATAGTTATTTGTGGGGATAGAAAACACATATGGGAGCCCCAAAAACACAAAAGAAATGGAAAAAGTTGAATTTTATGTTATAGGTCCTTTAAGCTGACGATGAGAGCGCCCCTCACTTCACATTGTTGGGATTCTTCTGTGGTGCAATTATATATATGCCAAACAGATAATAGCAACGGGGCAATATATGGGGATTCTCATAAAAACCTTTTTACTGGAGACATCCGTTCAACTTCCCACATTACTCCCTCGGGTCCCCTTGCGCGTATGGTCCGGCCCATTCCTCTCTGTTATGTCATATGACGAGCATTCAGTTGAAGGTTTACTTGATTTAACTTTTAATATCACAATTATTGTAGCTAATCTAACTGAATCTGGAAGTCTTCCTTTATTAAATGATTCTTCATAGTCTGGAATTGTAACTGATCAATTTTTTATGGTGACTTTCACCTTTATTTTATATGGAGGGACAGTCAGTGGTGTAAACTTTATTTATATAGCACATTTCATACATAAAATGCAACTCTGTCACATTCTGTCTCTCCCTCAGTCTGTGACTCCACACTGGCCTCCCATATCCCATTCCAGCACACCCAGTTCCATTTACACACCTGTCAACTACCTCGTCAGCCCAGCAGTGAACACTTCTCCAATCAACCTGCTCACTATAAAACTGGACTCAGTACAAACACTCATTGTCAGTTCATAACCTGTGTCACAGATGTCCTGCCTGTTAAATATTATACTCTAGTTTGTTGTGACTTTGCTCCTGGGTTCAACTCTGTCTGCATCCTTGACAACTCAAAGTACTTCACATATTATTTATATAGCACATTTCATACATAAAATGCAACTCAAAGTACTTCACATGAAAATAAAATAAAAAATAACAAGCAGCGGAATGCCAGAAACAAAAAGTAGGTCAATCTACAATTAGCAAATAAAAATAGCAATACAAAACAATATTCAACTATATTGACATTTATAATTAAATTGGTGTCTTTACACTGTATAATTTTACATTTGATTTAAGTGTCTATTTGTTTGTCTCTAAATGTTTTGATGAATTGAACAATGCCCTTTTGGTAAACAAGTGTAAGGCTTAATTGGGTCGTCCACTCACAGTTAACAGTCTTTGTATTGAGTTTGTGCTTGAAATGTAGGCCTACTGTAATTCTGCAAACTGTTAATAAATATTTCAATCAATCAATCAAAATTGACATTTCAACTATTGATCAGACGCTGTGCATTGACGACACCTAATGGTCATTCATTTTAATTGCATGCATGCAGAGAAATCACAACATTGTGAGACGCACTGGGTTGTTGCCATGTTTTGCCACGGAAACCAGCGACCTGCCTTGTGTAAGTAAGTAAGTACATTTTATTTATAAAGCACCTTTCTTAACAATGTTACAAAGTGCTGTACAGTGACACAATAAAATCAATCATAATTAAAACAGTGACAGTACAACAAGCAAATAAGAACAACATAATCAAGTCAAATAAAATCAGAAAAATGTTCCCGAAATAAAAACGTTTTCAGTGGACGAAGCCAGGCTTGATACGAGCAGACGTGGCAACGCCATTGAAACACAGGGGCAATCTCCCGTTGGCCGAGAGGTTGGAACTCACGGGACAATGGGAGCCTGCATGCTTTTGGGCGGCCAATAAGGGCAGGGGTAAAACAGAGAGAATTGTTCCGGATCCTGCGCGCATGGTCCGGCCCATTCCTCTCTGTTATGTCATATGACGAGCATTCAGTTGAAGGTTTACTTGATTTAACTTTTAATATCACAATTATTGTAGCTAATCTAACTGAATCTGGAAGTCTTCCTTTATTAAATGATTCTTCATAGTCTGGAATTGTAACTGATCAATTTTTTATGGTGACTTTCGCCTTTATTTTATATGGAGGGACAGTCAGTGGTGTAAACTTTATTTATATAGCACATTTCATACATAAAATGCAACTCTGTCACATTCTGTCTCTCCCTCAGTCTGTGACTCCACACTGGCCTCCCATATCCCATTCCAGCACACCCAGTTCCATTTACACACCTGTCAACTACCTCGTCAGCCCAGCAGTGAACACTTCTCCAATCAACCTGCTCACTATAAAACTGGACTCAGTACAAACACTCATTGTCAGTTCATAACCTGTGTCACAGATGTCCTGCCTGTTAAATATTATACTCTAGTTTGTTGTGACTTTGCTCCTGGGTTCAACTCTGTCTGCATCCTTGACAACTCAAAGTACTTCACATATTATTTATATAGCACATTTCATACATAAAATGCAACTCAAAGTACTTCACATGAAAATAAAATAAAAAATAACAAGCAGCGGAATGCCAGAAACAAAAAGTAGGTCAATCTACAATTAGCAAATAAAAATAGCAATACAAAACAATATTCAACTATATTGACATTTATAATTAAATTGGTGTCTTTACACTGTATAATTTTACATTTGATTTAAGTGTCTATTTGTTTGTCTCTAAATGTTTTGATGAATTGAACAATGCCCTTTTGGTAAACAAGTGTAAGGCTTAATTGGGTCGTCCACTCACAGTTAACAGTCTTTGTATTGAGTTTGTGCTTGAAATGTAGGCCTACTGTAATTCTGCAAACTGTTAATAAATATTTCAATCAATCAATCAAAATTGACATTTCAACTATTGATCAGACGCTGTGCATTGACGACACCTAATGGTCATTCATTTTAATTGCATGCATGCAGAGAAATCACAACATTGTGAGACGCACTGGGTTGTTGCCATGTTTTGCCACGGAAACCAGCGACCTGCCTTGTGTAAGTAAGTAAGTACATTTTATTTATAAAGCACCTTTCTTAACAATGTTACAAAGTGCTGTACAGTGACACAATAAAATCAATCATAATTAAAACAGTGACAGTACAACAAGCAAATAAGAACAACATAATCAAGTCAAATAAAATCAGAAAAATGTTCCCGAAATAAAAACGTTTTCAGTGGACGAAGCCAGGCTTGATACGAGCAGACGTGGCAACGCCATTGAAACACAGGGGCAATCTCCCGTTGGCCGAGAGGTTGGAACTCACGGGACAATGGGAGCCTGCATGCTTTTGGGCGGCCAATAAGGGCAGGGGTAAAACAGAGAGAATTGTTCCGGATCCTGCGCGCAGGGTCCGGCCCATTCCTCTCTGTTATGTCATATGACGAGCATTCAGTTGAAGGTTTACTTGATTTAACTTTTAATATCACAATTATTGTAGCTAATCTAACTGAATCTGGAAGTCTTCCTTTATTAAATGATTCTTCATAGTCTGGAATTGTAACTGATCAATTTTTTATGGTGACTTTCGCCTTTATTTTATATGGAGGGACAGTCAGTGGTGTAAACTTTATTTATATAGCACATTTCATACATAAAATGCAACTCTGTCACATTCTGTCTCTCCCTCAGTCTGTGACTCCACACTGGCCTCCCATATCCCATTCCAGCACACCCAGTTCCATTTACACACCTGTCAACTACCTCGTCAGCCCAGCAGTGAACACTTCTCCAATCAACCTGCTCACTATAAAACTGGACTCAGTACAAACACTCATTGTCAGTTCATAACCTGTGTCACAGATGTCCTGCCTGTTAAATATTATACTCTAGTTTGTTGTGACTTTGCTCCTGGGTTCAACTCTGTCTGCATCCTTGACAACTCAAAGTACTTCACATATTAAACTTTATTTATATAGCACATTTCATACATAAAATGCAACTCAAAGTACTTCACATGAAAATAAAATAAAAAATAACAAGCAGCGGAATGCCAGAAACAAAAAGTAGGTCAATCTACAATTAGCAAATAAAAATAGCAATACAAAACAATATTCAACTATATTGACATTTATAATTAAATTGGTGTCTTTACACTGTATAATTTTACATTTGATTTAAGTGTCTATTTGTTTGTCTCTAAATGTTTTGATGAATTGAACAATGCCCTTTTGGTAAACAAGTGTAAGGCTTAATTGGGTCGTCCACTCACAGTTAACAGTCTTTGTATTGAGTTTGTGCTTGAAATGTAGGCCTACTGTAATTCTGCAAACTGTTAATAAATATTTCAATCAATCAATCAAAATTGACATTTCAACTATTGATCAGACGCTGTGCATTGACGACACCTAATGGTCATTCATTTTAATTGCATGCATGCAGAGAAATCACAACATTGTGAGACGCACTGGGTCGTTGCCATGTTTTGCCACGGAAACCAGCGACCTGCCTTGTGTAAGTAAGTAAGTACATTTTATTTATAAAGCACCTTTCTTAACAATGTTACAAAGTGCTGTACAGTGACACAATAAAATCAATCATAATTAAAACAGTGACAGTACAACAAGCAAATAAGAACAACATAATCAAGTCAAATAAAATCAGAAAAATGTTCCCGAAATAAAAACGTTTTCAGTGGACGAAGCCAGGCTTGATACGAGCAGACGTGGCAACGCCATTGAAACACAGGGGCAATCTCCCGTTGGCCGAGAGGTTGGAACTCACGGGACAATGGGAGCCTGCATGCTTTTGGGCGGCCAATAAGGGCAGGGGTAAAACAGAGAGAATTGTTCCGGATCCTGCGCGCAGGGTCCGGCCCATTCCTCTCTGTTATGTCATATGACGAGCATTCAGTTGAAGGTTTACTTGATTTAACTTTTAATATCACAATTATTGTAGCTAATCTAACTGAATCTGGAAGTCTTCCTTTATTAAATGATTCTTCATAGTCTGGAATTGTAACTGATCAATTTTTTATGGTGACTTTCGCCTTTATTTTATATGGAGGGACAGTCAGTGGTGTAAACTTTATTTATATAGCACATTTCATACATAAAATGCAACTCTGTCACATTCTGTCTCTCCCTCAGTCTGTGACTCCACACTGGCCTCCCATATCCCATTCCAGCACACCCAGTTCCATTTACACACCTGTCAACTACCTCGTCAGCCCAGCAGTGAACACTTCTCCAATCAACCTGCTCACTATAAAACTGGACTCAGTACAAACACTCATTGTCAGTTCATAACCTGTGTCACAGATGTCCTGCCTGTTAAATATTATACTCTAGTTTGTTGTGACTTTGCTCCTGGGTTCAACTCTGTCTGCATCCTTGACAACTCAAAGTACTTCACATATTAAACTTTATTTATATAGCACATTTCATACATAAAATGCAACTCAAAGTACTTCACATGAAAATAAAATAAAAAATAACAAGCAGCGGAATGCCAGAAACAAAAAATAGGTCAATCTACAATTAGCAAATAAAAATAGCAATACAAAACAATATTCAACTATATTGACATTTATAATTAAATTGGTGTCTTTACACTGTATAATTTTACATTTGATTTAAGTGTCTATTTGTTTGTCTCTAAATGTTTTGATGAATTGAACAATGCCCTTTTGGTAAACAAGTGTAAGGCTTAATTGGGTCGTCCACTCACAGTTAACAGTCTTTGTATTGAGTTTGTGCTTGAAATGTAGGCCTACTGTAATTCTGCAAACTGTTAATAAATATTTCAATCAATCAATCAAAATTGACATTTCAACTATTGATCAGACGCTGTGCATTGACGACACCTAATGGTCATTCATTTTAATTGCATGCATGCAGAGAAATCACAACATTGTGAGACGCACTGGGTCGTTGCCATGTTTTGCCACGGAAACCAGCGACCTGCCTTGTGTAAGTAAGTAAGTACATTTTATTTATAAAGCACCTTTCTTAACAATGTTACAAAGTGCTGTACAGTGACACAATAAAATCAATCATAATTAAAACAGTGACAGTACAACAAGCAAATAAGAACAACATAATCAAGTCAAATAAAATCAGAAAAATGTTCCCGAAATAAAAACGTTTTCAGTGGACGAAGCCAGGCTTGATACGAGCAGACGTGGCAACGCCATTGAAACACAGGGGCAATCTCCCGTTGGCCGAGAGGTTGGAACTCACGGGACAATGGGAGCCTGCATGCTTTTGGGCGGCCAATAAGGGCAGGGGTAAAACAGAGAGAATTGTTCCGGATCCTGCGCGCAGGGTCCGGCCCATTCCTCTCTGTTATGTCATATGACGAGCATTCAGTTGAAGGTTTACTTGATTTAACTTTTAATATCACAATTATTGTAGCTAATCTAACTGAATCTGGAAGTCTTCCTTTATTAAATGATTCTTCATAGTCTGGAATTGTAACTGATCAATTTTTTATGGTGACTTTCGCCTTTATTTTATATGGAGGGACAGTCAGTGGTGTAAACTTTATTTATATAGCACATTTCATACATAAAATGCAACTCTGTCACATTCTGTCTCTCCCTCAGTCTGTGACTCCACACTGGCCTCCCATATCCCATTCCAGCACACCCAGTTCCATTTACACACCTGTCAACTACCTCGTCAGCCCAGCAGTGAACACTTCTCCAATTAACCTGCTCACTATAAAACTGGACTCAGTACAAACACTCATTGTCAGTTCATAACCTGTGTCACAGATGTCCTGCCTGTTAAATATTATACTCTAGTTTGTTGTGACTTTGCTCCTGGGTTCAACTCTGTCTGCATCCTTGACAACTCAAAGTACTTCACATATTAAACTTTATTTATATAGCACATTTCATACATAAAATGCAACTCAAAGTACTTCACATGAAAATAAAATAAAAAATAACAAGCAGCGGAATGCCAGAAACAAAAAGTAGGTCAATCTACAATTAGCAAATAAAAATAGCAATACAAAACAATATTCAACTATATTGACATTTATAATTAAATTGGTGTCTTTACACTGTAGAATTCTCTAAATGTTTTGATGAATTGAACAATGCCCTTTTGGTAAACAAGTGTAAGGCTTAATTGGGTCGTCCACTCACAGTTAACAGTCTTTGTATTGAGTTTGTGCTTGAAATGTAGGCCTACTGTAATTCTGCAAACTGTTAATAAATATTTCAATCAATCAATCAAAATTGACATTTCAACTATTGATCAGACGCTGTGCATTGACGACACCTAATGGTCATTCATTTTAATTGCATGCATGCAGAGAAATCACAACATTGTGAGACGCACTGGGTTGTTGCCATGTTTTGCCACGGAAACCAGCGACCTGCCTTGTGTAAGTAAGTAAGTACATTTTATTTATAAAGCACCTTTCTTAACAATGTTACAAAGTGCTGTACAGTGACACAATAAAATCAATCATAATTAAAACAGTGACAGTACAACAAGCAAATAAGAACAACATAATCAAGTCAAATAAAATCAGAAAAATGTTCCCGAAATAAAAACGTTTTCAGTGGACGAAGCCAGGCTTGATACGAGCAGACGTGGCAACGCCATTGAAACACAGGGGCAATCTCCCGTTGGCCGAGAGGTTGGAACTCACGGGACAATGGGAGCCTGCATGCTTTTGGGCGGCCAATAAGGGCAGGGGTAAAACAGAGAGAATTGTTCCGGATCCTGCGCGCAGGGTCGGGCCTGGTTAGTACTTGGATGGGAGACCGCCTGGGAATACCAGGTGCTGTAAGCTTTTTCATGTCGGCATACTGAATGAGCAACGGTCATTCATGAATGGGCGATGCAAAACACTGGATCATTGTGCACCACTAACTTTTTGCACCCCAAAGCGCATAGGCCACGCCTTCATCATTAAACCACACCCCCAATCCGACAGGCCCCGCTTTCGACCCGGACACCCGCTCTTAGCCACCCACCCAAGACGCCCTAAACCCAGCCGCGGGAGCACAGAGCCACCTCGGACTGTGAAATAACGCACGTGCTGTGTCGCGGGGCTGCCCACGCCAAGTGTGTGCGTGCACGCGCGCCGTCAAGCGCTTGACCGGCGCGGCTAGAGGCTTCGCTGGCCACCGTGGCGAGCGGGTAGAATTACTCGGGTCTCTCTTCATGACGAATAAGCCTTTCGCCTTTTACTAAAGACTTCCGTGGAGAGGGACGTTGATGAGTTATGGCTATTTTTGGAAGGCCTTGCCCATCGGACAAGGCCAGCTCAGCTGTTGAAGAAAATGACAGGGAGCACAGTGGTGCGCTTGGTTGTCTGAGTGCAAATAGGTGTGAGTGCTTTAACTAATAGTATATATCGAAGGTTTTCAAAATGTGTCAAAGTGTTAAGATCTACTAGCTCACATACTGCCACTGTGTCTTGTTATGTGTGCTTAAGACATGGCTGTTGGGTACCGCAAAGAGGCCATTGTTACGCCCACGTGGAGGGGACTAGTCGTTGTCTGACCGGCAGAGGACTGGTATGTGGATGAGTGCTTTCCTCTATGGCCAGCATGTACAATTCATACTTACCTGGCAGGGGAGACACCATGATCACGAAGGTCGTTTCACCCTCGGCGAGGCTCAGCCATTGCACGCCGTGCTTTGCTGACCCGGGCGAATTCCCCAAATGTGGGAATCTCGACTGCACAATTTCTGGTAGTGGGGGACTGCGTTCGCGCTCTCCCCTGATTAAGTGTTGAAAACATGCGTATAGTGCTGGAGAGGAGCCCTACGGGCTGCTGCTTACGACCATACCACCCAGGAAACGACCGATCTTGGAATATAAGCAGGGCAAGCGCATAGGCCACGCCCACATGATCAAACCACAGCCCCAATTGCCCGGCTCTCCACTCGGACCCAGGAAGCCTCGGGCCCCCACCGGGGTGCCAGGCCCGACAGCCAGCTAAACCCACGACCCGGCTCTCCATCCGAACCCGGGTACCTTTTGCCCGTCTCTCCACTCGGACCCAGGAAGCCCTGGGCCCCCACCGGGGTGCCAGGCCCGAAGCCAGCTAAACCCACGACCCGGCTCTCCATCCGAACCCGGGCACCCACTCTTAAGCACCCCTCCCCCGGAACCTTCACAATGTAATACCAGGTGCTGTAAGCTTTTCATTAGCGCATTGGCTGCTGCCATCTGCTGTACATGGGCCGTACCGGCCACAGCTGCCTTTGCTTACGGCCATACCACCCTGAACACGCCCGATCTCGTCCGATCTCGGAAGCTAAGCAGGGTCAGGCCTGGTTAGTACTTGGATGGGAGACCGCCTGGGCATACCAGGTGCTGTAAGCTTTTTCATGTCGGCATACTGAATGAGCAACGGTCATTCATGAATGGGCGATGCAAAACACTGGATCATTGTGCACCACTAACTTTTTGCACCCCAAAGCGCATAGGCCACGCCTTCATCATTAAACCACACCCCCAATCCGACAGGCCCCGCTTTCGACCCGGACACCCGCTCTTAGCCACCCACCCAAGACGCCCTAAACCCAGCCGCGGGAGCACAGAGCCACCTCGGACTGTGAAATAACGCACGTGCTGTGTCGCGGGGCTGCCCACGCCAAGTGTGTGCGTGCACGCGCGCCGTCAAGCGCTTGACCGGCGCGGCTAGAGGCTTCGCTGGCCGCCGTGGCGAGCGGGTAGAATTACTCGGGTCTCTCTTCATGACGAATAAGCCTTTCGCCTTTTACTAAAGACTTCCGTGGAGAGGGACGTTGATGAGTTATGGCTATTTTTGGAAGGCCTTGCCCATCGGACAAGGCCAGCTCAGCTGTTGAAGAAAATGACAGGGAGCACAGTGGTGCGCTTGGTTGTCTGAGTGCAAATAGGTGTGAGCGCTTTAACTAATAGTATATATCGAAGGTTTTCAAAATGTGTCAAAGTGTTAAGATCTACTAGCTCACATACTGCCACTGTGTCTTGTTATGTGTGCTTAAGACATGGCTGTTGGGTACCGCAAAGAGGCCATTGTTACAACCCACGTGGAGGGGACTAGTCGTTGTCTGACCGGCAGGGGACTGGTATGTGGATGCGTGCTTTCCTCTATGGCCAGCATGTACAATTCATACTTACCTGGCAGGGGAGACACCATGATCACGAAGGTCGGTTCACCCTCGGCGAGGCTCAGCCATTGCACGCCGTGCTTTGCTGACCCGGGCGAATTCCCCAAATGTGGGAATCTCGACTGCACAATTTCTGGTAGTGGGGGACTGCGTTCGCGCTCTCCCCTGATTAAGTGTTGAAAACATGCGTATAGTGCTGGAGAGGAGCCCTACGGGCTGCTGCTTACGACCATACCACCCTGGAAACGACCGATCTTGGAATATAAGCAGGGCAAGCGCATAGGCCACGCCCACATGATCAAACCACAGCCCCAATTGCCCGGCTCTCCACTCGGACCCAGGAAGCCTCGGGCCCCCACCGGGGTGCCAGGCCCGACAGCCAGCTAAACCCACGACCCGGCTCTCCATCCGAACCCGGGTACCTTTTGCCCGGCTCTCCACTCGGACCCAGGAAGCCCTGGGCCCCCACCGGGGTGCCAGGCCCGAAGCCAGCTAAACCCACGACCCGGCTCTCCATCCGAACCCGGGCACCCACTCTTAAGCACCCCTCCCCCGGAACCTTCACAATGTGATACCAGGTGCTGTAAGCTTTTCATTAGCGCATTGGCTGCTGCCATCTGCTGTACATGGGCCGTACCGGCCACAGCTGCCTTTGCTTACGGCCATACCACCCTAAACACGCCCGATCTCGTCCGATCTCGGAAGCTAAGCAGGGTCGGGCCTGGTTAGTACTTGGATGGGAGACCGCCTGGCAATACCAGGTGCTCTAAGCTTTTTCATGTCGGCATACTGAATGAGCAACGGTCATTCATGAATGGGCGATGCAAAACACTGGATCATTGTGCACCACTAACTTTTTGCACCCCAAAGCGCATAGGCCACGCCTTCATCATTAAACCACACCCCCAATCCGACAGGCCCCGCTTTCGACCCGGACACCCGCTCTTAGCCACCCACCCAAGACGCCCTAAACCCAGCCGCGGGAGCACAGAGCCACCTCGGACTGTGAAATAACGCACGTGCTGTGTCGCGGGGCTGCCCACGCCAAGTGTGTGCGTGCACGCGCGCCGTCAAGCGCTTGACCGGCGCGGCTAGAGGCTTCGCTGGCCACCGTGGCGAGCGGGTAGAATTACTCGGGTCTCTCTTCATGACGAATAAGCCTTTCGCCTTTTACTAAAGACTTCCGTGGAGAGGGACGTTGATGAGTTATGGCTATTTTTGGAAGGCCTTGCCCATCGGACAAGGCCAGCTCAGCTGTTGAAGAAAATGACAGGGAGCACAGTGGTGCGCTTGGTTGTCTGAGTGCAAATAGGTGTGAGCGCTTTAACTAATAGTATATATCGAAGGTTTTCAAAATGTGTCAAAGTGTTAAGATCTACTAGCTCACATACTGCCACTGTGTCTTGTTATGTGTGCTTAAGACATGGCTGTTGGGTACCGCAAAGAGGCCATTGTTACGCCCACGTGGAGGGGACTAGTCGTTGTCTGACCGGCAGAGGACTGGTATGTGGATGAGTGCTTTCCTCTATGGCCAGCATGTACAATTCATACTTACCTGGCAAGGGAGACACCATGATCACGAAGGTCGTTTCACCCTCGGCGAGGCTCAGCCATTGCACGCCGTGCTTTGCTGACCCGGGCGAATTCCCCAAATGTGGGAATCTCGACTGCACAATTTCTGGTAGTGGGGGACTGCGTTCGCGCTCTCCCCTGATTAAGTGTTGAAAACATGCGTATAGTGCTGGAGAGGAGCCCTACGGGCTGCTGCTTACGACCATACCACCCTGGAAACGACCGATCTTGGAATATAAGCAGGGCAAGCGCATAGGCCACGCCCACATGATCAAACCACAGCCCCAATTGCCCGGCTCTCCACTCGGACCCAGGAAGCCTCGGGCCCCCACCGGGGTGCCAGGCCCGACAGCCAGCTAAACCCACGACCCGGCTCTCCATCCGAACCCGGGTACCTTTTGCCCGTCTCTCCACTCGGACCCAGGAAGCCCTGGGCCCCCACCGGGGTGCCAGGCCCGAAGCCAGCTAAACCCACGACCCGGCTCTCCATCCGAACCCGGGCACCCACTCTTAAGCACCCCTCCCCCGGAACCTTCACAATGTAATACCAGGTGCTGTAAGCTTTTCATTAGCGCATTGGCTGCTGCCATCTGCTGTACATGGGCCGTACCGGCCACAGCTGCCTTTGCTTACGGCCATACCACCCTGAACACGCCCGATCTCGTCCGATCTCGGAAGCTAAGCAGGGTCGGGCCTGGTTAGTACTTGGATGGGAGACCGCCTGGGCATACCAGGTGCTGTAAGCTTTTTCATGTCGGCATACTGAATGAGCAACGGTCATTCATGAATGGGCGATGCAAAACACTGGATCATTGTGCACCACTAACTTTTTGCACCCCAAAGCGCATAGGCCACGCCTTCATCATTAAACCACACCCCCAATCCGACAGGCCCCGCTTTCGACCCGGACACCCGCTCTTAGCCACCCACCCAAGACGCCCTAAACCCAGCCGCGGGAGCACAGAGCCACCTCGGACTGTGAAATAACGCACGTGCTGTGTCGCGGGGCTGCCCACGCCAAGTGTGTGCGTGCACGCGCGCCGTCAAGCCCTTGACCGGCGCGGCTAGAGGCTTCGCTGGCCGCCGTGGCGAGCGGGTAGAATTACTCGGGTCTCTCTTCATGACGAATAAGCCTTTCGCCTTTTACTAAAGACTTCCGTGGAGAGGGACGTTGATGAGTTATGGCTATTTTTGGAAGGCCTTGCCCATCGGACAAGGCCAGCTCAGCTGTTGAAGAAAATGACAGGGAGCACAGTGGTGCGCTTGGTTGTCTGAGTGCAAATAGGTGTGAGCACTTTAACTAATAGTATATATCGAAGGTTTTCAAAATGTGTCAAAGTGTTAAGATCTACTAGCTCACATACTGCCACTGTGTCTTGTTATGTGTGCTTAAGACATGGCTGTTGGGTACCGCAAAGAGGCCATTGTTACGCCCACGTGGAGGGGACTAGTCGTTGTCTGACCGGCAGAGGACTGGTATGTGGATGAGTGCTTTCCTCTATGGCCAGCATGTACAATTCATACTTACCTGGCAGGGGAGACACCATGATCACGAAGGTCGGTTCACCCTCGGCGAGGCTCAGCCATTGTACGCCGTGCTTTGCTGACCCGGGCGAATTCCCCAAATGTGCGAATCTCGACTGCACAATTTCTGGTAGTGGGGGACTGCGTTCGCGCTCTCCCCTGATTAAGTGTTGAAAACATGCGTATAGTGCTGGAGAGGAGCCCTACGGGCTGCTGCTTACGACCATACCACCCTGGAAACGACCGATCTTGGAATATAAGCAGGGCAAGCGCATAGGCCACGCCCACATGATCAAACCACAGCCCCAATTGCCCGGCTCTCCACTCGGACCCAGGAAGCCTCGGGCCCCCACCGGGGTGCCAGGCCCGACAGCCAGCTAAACCCACGACCCGGCTCTCCATCCGAACCCGGGTACCTTTTGCCCGGCTCTCCACTCGGACCCAGGAAGCCCTGGGCCCCCACCGGGGTGCCAGGCCCGAAGCCAGCTAAACCCACGACCCGGCTCTCCATCCGAACCCGGGCACCCACTCTTAAGCACCCCTCCCCCGGAACCTTCACAATGTAATACCAGGTGCTGTAAGCTTTTCATTAGCGCATTGGCTGCTGCCATCTGCTGTACATGGGCCGTACCGGCCACAGCTGCCTTTGCTTACGGCCATACCACCCTGAACACGCCCGATCTCGTCCGATCTCGGAAGCTAAGCAGGGTCGGGCCTGGTTAGTACTTGGATGGGAGACCGCCTGGGAATACCAGGTGCTGTAAGCTTTTTCATGTCGGCATACTGAATGAGCAACGGTCATTCATGAATGGGCGATGCAAAACACTGGATCATTGTGCACCACTAACTTTTTGCACCCCAAAGCGCATAGGCCACGCCTTCATCATTAAACCACACCCCCAATCCGACAGGCCCCGTTTTCGACCCGGACACCCGCTCTTAGCCACCCACCCAAGACGCCCTAAACCCAGCCGCGGGAGCACAGAGCCACCTCGGACTGTGAAATAACGCACGTGCTGTGTCGCGGGGCTGCCCACGCCAAGTGTGTGCGTGCACGCGCGCCGTCAAGCGCTTGACCGGCGCGGCTAGAGGCTTCGCTGGCCGCCGTGGCGAGCGCGTAGAATTACTCGGGTCTCTCTTCATGACGAATAAGCCTTTCGCCTTTTACTAAAGACTTCCGTGGAGAGGGACGTTGATGAGTTATGGCTATTTTTGGAAGGCCTTGCCCATCGGACAAGGCCAGCTCAGCTGTTGAAGAAAATGACAGGGAGCACAGTGGTGCGCTTGGTTGTCTGAGTGCAAATAGGTGTGAGCGCTTTAACTAATAGTATATATCGAAGGTTTTCAAAATGTGTCAAAGTGTTAAGATCTACTAGCTCACATACTGCCACTGTGTCTTGTTATGTGTGCTTAAGACATGGCTGTTGGGTACCGCAAAGAGGCCGTTGTTACGCCCACGTGGAGGGGACTAGTCGTTGTCTGACCGGCAGAGGACTGGTATGTGGATGAGTGCTTTCCTCTATGGCCAGCATGTACAATTCATACTTACCTGGCAGGGGAGACACCATGATCACGAAGGTCGGTTCACCCTCGGCGAGGCTCAGCCATTGCACGCCGTGCTTTGCTGACCCGGGCGAATTCCCCAAATGTGGGAATCTCGACTGCACAATTTCTGGTAGTGGGGGACTGCGTTCGCGCTCTCCCCTGATTAAGTGTTGAAAAATGCGTATAGTGCTGGAGAGGAGCCCTACGGGCTGCTGCTTACGACCATACCACCCTGGAAACGACCGATCTTGGAATATAAGCAGGGCAAGCGCATAGGCCACGCCCACATGATCAAACCACAGCCCCAATTGCCCGGCTCTCCACTCGGACCCAGGAAGCCTCGGGCCCCCACCGGGGTGCCAGGCCCGACAGCCAGCTAAACCCACGACCCGGCTCTCCATCCGAACCCGGGTACCTTTTGCCCGGCTCTCCACTCGGACCCAGGAAGCCCTGGGCCCCCACCGGGGTGCCAGGCCCGAAGCCAGCTAAACCCACGACCCGGCTCTCCATCCGAACCCGGGCACCCACTCTTAAGCACCCCTCCCCCGGAACCTTCACAATGTAATACCAGGTGCTGTAAGCTTTTCATTAGCGCATTGGCTGCTGCCATCTGCTGTACATGGGCCGTACCGGCCACAGCTGCCTTTGCTTACGGCCATACCACCCTGAACACGCCCGATCTCGTCCGATCTCGGAAGCTAAGCAGGGTCGGGCCTGGTTAGTACTTGGATGGGAGACCGCCTGGGAATACCAGGTGCTGTAAGCTTTTTCATGTCGGCATACTGAATGAGCAACGGTCATTCATGAATGGGCGATGCAAAACACTGGATCATTGTGCACCACTAACTTTTTGCACCCCAAAGCGCATAGGCCACGCCTTCATCATTACACCACACCCCCAATCCGACAGGCCCCGCTTTCGACCCGGACACCCGCTCTTAGCCACCCACCCAAGACGCCCTAAACCCAGCCGCGGGAGCACAGAGCCACCTTGGACTGTGAAATAACGCACGTGCTGTGTCGCGGGGCTGCCCACGCCAAGTGTGTGCGTGCACGCGCGCCGTCAAGCGCTTGACCGGCGCGGCTAGAGGCTTCGCTGGCCGCCGTGGCGAGCGGGTAGAATTACTCGGGTCTCTCTTCATGACGAATAAGCCTTTCGCCTTTTACTAAAGACTTCCGTGGAGAGGGACGTTGATGAGTTATGGCTATTTTTGGAAGGCCTTGCCCATCGGACAAGGCCAGCTCAGCTGTTGAAGAAAATGACAGGGAGCACAGTGGTGCGCTTGGTTGTCTGAGTGCAAATAGGTGTGAGCGCTTTAACTAATAGTATATATCGAAGGTTTTCAAAATGTGTCAAAGTGTTAAGATCTACTAGCTCACATACTGCCACTGTGTCTTGTTATGTGTGCTTAAGACATGGCTGTTGGGTACCGCAAAGAGGCCATTGTTACGCCCACGTGGAGGGGACTAGTCGTTGTCTGACCGGCAGGGGACTGGTATGTGGATGAGTGCTTTCCTCTATGGCCAGCATGTACAATTCATACTTACCTGGCAGGGGAGACACCATGATCACGAAGGTCGGTTCACCCTCGGCGAGGCTCAGCCATTGCACGCCGTGCTTTGCTGACCCGGGCGAATTCCCCAAATGTGGGAATCTCGACTGCACAATTTCTGGTAGTGGGGGACTGCGTTCGCGCTCTCCCCTGATTAAGTGTTGAAAACATGCGTATAGTGCTGGAGAGGAGCCCTACGGGCTGCTGCTTACGACCATACCACCCTGGAAACGACCGATCTTGGAATATAAGCAGGGCAAGCGCATAGGCCACGCCCACATGATCAAACCACAGCCCCAATTGCCCGGCTCTCCACTCGGACCCAGGAAGCCTCGGGCCCCCACCGGGGTGCCAGGCCCGACAGCCAGCTAAACCCACGACCCGGCTCTCCATCCGAACCCGGGTACCTTTTGCCCGGCTCTCCACTAGGACCCAGGAAGCCCTGGGCCCCCACCGGGGTGCCAGGCCCGAAGCCAGCTAAACCCACGACCCAGCTCTCCATCCGAACCCGGGCACCCACTCTTAAGCACCCCTCCCCCGGAACCTTCACAATGTAATACCAGGTGCTGTAAGCTTTTCATTAGCGCATTGGCTGCTGCCATCTGCTGTACATGGGCCGTACCGGCCACAGCTGCCTTTGCTTACGGCCATACCACCCTGAACACGCCCGATCTCGTCCGATCTCGGAAGCTAAGCAGGGTCGGGCCTGGTTAGTACTTGGATGGGAGACCGCCTGAGAATACCAGGTGCTGTAAGCTTTTTCATGTCGGCATACTGAATGAGCAACGGTCATTCATGAATGGGCGATGCAAAACACTGGATCATTGTGCACCACTTACTTTTTGCACCCCAAAGCGCATAGGCCACGCCTTCATCATTAAACCACACCCCCAATCCGACAGGCCCCGCTTTCGACCCGGACACCCGCTCTTAGCCACCCACCCAAGACGCCCTAAACCCAGCCGCGGGAGCACAGAGCCACCTCGGACTGTGAAATAACGCACGTGCTGTGTCGCGGGGCTGCCCACGCCAAGTGTGTGCGTGCACGCGCGCCGTCAAGCGCTTGACCGGCGCGGCTAGAGGCTTCGCTGGCCGCCGTGAGTAGTATAATAGGGTGGGTGTTCACTACACTTTTTGGCCACTACCACTGGTGGCGCTAGTGAGCAATTTAATGCATAATTTGCATAATTAATTATGCAAATTAGTAATTACATTCCTTGAATTCCATAGATATAATTAGCATAATCATAAATCATAAATATCCATAAATATAAATATCCATAAATATAATTAGCATATAATAGTTTATTATTAAATAATATATTTATATATTTATAAAATGCATGATGTGGGGTATGTGTGTGTGTGATTAGCTGGTACATCTCAGCTCTCCCTCTCCCTCTCCCTGCGTCACCATTTGCCATGTCCCCAACATGTAAATTTTGTCACTGGGGTTAAGGTGGGGGGGATGGTCGCTAACCTCAGGCAATATTTATTTAGGGCAGGGGGGTCACTGTTTGGTGGGGGATGGTATCTAAACAGGTGCAAGTTAGATAAACAAGGGGGGGGGGGATGGGCTCTAACCAGGTGCCAGGTGCGACATGCAAATTAAATGAAAGCGCGGGGGTGGGGTGGGGGGGATGGGGCCCCCCTCTTTGTGGAATGCTAGGTGCCAGACATGCAAATTAAATGAAGCGGGGGTGAGGTGGGGGGGTGGTATCTAAACAGGTGCAAGTTAGATAAACAAGGGGGTGGGGTGGGCTCTAACCAGGTGCTAGTAGTAAAATGCAAATTAGATAATCACAAAGGTGGGGGTCCTTATCTTTGAAGTGAATTGTATGCATAAATTAATCAAGGTAGTATTTAAATTCCTTACATACATTGACAGTGGGTGTGTGATTCCACCTAGTGGTCAATATCTATATAAATATTTACACTGCAATACCATTTATGCCCTGATGTGATCTCAGTCATCTAGGGAAATGTTTTTCAATCATTGGTCTGGGGACCACCAGTGGTCCTTGAATGTAATTATTGTGTAAGTCAAGGATATCCCCCTAGTGGTCAATTTCTATAAATATATTTACAACTGCAATACCATTTATGCCCTGATGTGATTTCAGTCACCTAGGGAAATGTTTTCAAGCATTGGTCCGGGGGTTACCGATGGTCTTTGAGAGGGTTCAGGTGACCCTCCCCAGCTAAATCATGGAGAGTTGGTAACCAAATAGTCTCCTTATAGATCTTTAACTCTATACTTTTCAATTTTTTGTGTTTTTGAATTTTTATGTTTCATGGTGTCCTAAGGTGTATGGTTTATTGGCTGTCTTGTATTATTTTTGGTGTTTTGTGGTGTGTCTTTGAATATTGTATGCTTCATGTGGTACTAATGTGTTGGGGTTATTGTCTGTCTTGTATTATTTTTGGTGTTTTGTGTTGTGACTTTGAATTTTTATGGTTCATGTTGTCCTAATGGGGTTGGGTATTGTATATCTTGTATTATTTTTGTGTTTTGTGTTGTGTCTTTGAATTTTGCATGCTTCATATGGTACTAGGTGTTTGGGTTATTGTCTGTCTTGTATTATTTTTGGTGTTTTGTGTTGGGATCTTTGAATTTTTTATGTTTCATGTTGTCCAAATGGGGTTGGGTATTGTAAATCTTGTATTATTTTTTGTGTTTTGTGTTGTGTCTTTGAATTTTGCATGCTTCATGTGGTACTAGGTGTTTGGGTTATTGTCTGTCTTGTATTATTTTTGGTGTTTTGTGTTGGGATCTTTGAATTTTTTATGTTTCATGTTATCCAAATGGGGTTGGGTATTGTAAATCTTGTATTATTTTTGGTGTTTTGTGTTGTGTCTTTGAATTTTGCATTGCTTCATGTGGTACTAGGTGTTTGGGTTATTGTCTGTCTTGTATTATTTTTGGTGTTTTGTGTTGGGATCTTTGATTTTTTTATGTTTCATGTTGTCCAAATGGGGTTGGGTATTGTAAATCTTGTATTATTTTTTGTGTTTTGTGTTGTGTCTTTGAATTTTTGCATGCTTCATGTGGTACTAGGTGTTTGGGTTATTGTCTGTCTTGTATTATTTTTGGTGTTTTGTGTTGGGATCTTTGAATTTTTTATGTTTCATGTTGTCCAAATGGGGTTGGGTATTGTAAATCTTGTATTATTTTTTGTGTTTTGTGTTGTGTCTTTGAATTTTGCATGCTTCATGTGGTACTAGGTGTTTGGGTTATTGTCTGTCTTGTATTATTTTTGGTGTTTTGTGTTGGGATCTTTGAATTTTTTATGTTTCATGTTGTCCAAATGGGGTTGGGTATTGTAAATCTTGTATTATTTTTTGTGTTTTGTGTTGTGTCTTTGAATTTTGCATGCTTCATGTGGTACTAGGTGTTTGGGTTATTGTCTGTCTTGTATTATTTTTGGTGTTTTGTGTTGGGATCTTTGATTTTTTTATGTTTCATGTTGTCCAAATGGGGTTGGGTATTGTAAATCTTGTATTATTTTTTGTGTTTTGTGTTGTGTCTTTGAATTTTGCATGCTTCATGTGGTACTAGGTGTTTGGGTTATTGTCTGTCTTGTATTATTTTTGGTGTTTTGTGTTGGGATCTTTGAATTTTTTTATGTTTCATGTTGTCCAAATGGGGTTGGGTATTGTAAATCTTGTATTATTTTTTGTGTTTTGTGTTGTGTCTTTGAATTTTGCATGCTTCATGTGGTACTAGGTGTTTGGGTTATTGTCTGTCTTGTATTATTTTTGGTGTTTTGTGTTGGGATCTTTGAATTTTTTATGTTTCATGTTGTCCAAATGGGGTTGGGTATTGTAAATCTTGTATTATTTTTTGTGTTTTGTGTTGTGTCTTTGAATTTTGCATGCTTCATGTGGTACTAGGTGTTTGGGTTATTGTCTGTCTTGTATTATTTTTGGTGTTTTGTGTTGGGATCTTTGAATTTTTTATGTTTCATGTTGTCCAAATGGGGTTGGGTATTGTAAATCTTGTATTATTTTTTGTGTTTTGTGTTGTGTCTTTGAATTTTGCATGCTTCATGTGGTACTAGGTGTTTGGGTTATTGTCTGTCTTGTATTATTTTTGGTGTTTTGTGTTGGGATCTTTGAATTTTTTATGTTTCATGTTGTCCAAATGGGGTTGGGTATTGTAAATCTTGTATTATTTTTTGTGTTTTGTGTTGTGTCTTTGAATTTTGCATGCTTCATGTGGTACTAGGTGTTTGGGTTATTGTCTGTCTTGTATTATTTTTGGTGTTTTGTGTTGGGATCTTTGATTTTTTTATGTTTCATGTTGTCCAAATGGGGTTGGGTATTGTAAATCTTGTATTATTTTTTGTGTTTTGTGTTGTGTCTTTGAATTTTGCATGCTTCATGTGGTACTAGGTGTTTGGGTTATTGTCTGTCTTGTATTATTTTTGGTGTTTTGTGTTGGGATCTTTGAATTTTTTTATGTTTCATGTTGTCCAAATGGGGTTGGGTATTGTAAATCTTGTATTATTTTTTGTGTTTTGTGTTGTGTCTTTGAATTTTGCATGCTTCATGTGGTACTAGGTGTTTGGGTTATTGTCTGTCTTGTATTATTTTTGGTGTTTTGTGTTGGGATCTTTGAATTTTTTATGTTTCATGTTGTCCAAATGGGGTTGGGTATTGTAAATCTTGTATTATTTTTTGTGTTTTGTGTTGTGTCTTTGAATTTTGCATGCTTCATGTGGTACTAGGTGTTTGGGTTATTGTCTGTCTTGTATTATTTTTGGTGTTTTGTGTTGGGATCTTTGAATTTTTTATGTTTCATGTTGTCCAAATGGGGTTGGGTATTATAAATCTTGTATTATTTTTTGTGTTTTGTGTTGTGTCTTTGAATTTTGCATTGCTTCATGTGGTACTAGGTGTTTGGGTTATTGTCTGTCTTATATTATTTTTGGTGTTTTGTGTTGGGATCTTTGATTTTTTTATGTTTCATGTTGTCCAAATGGGGTTGGGTATTGTAAATCTTGTATTATTTTTTGTGTTTTGTGTTGTGTCTTTGAATTTTTGCATGCTTCATGTGGTACTAGGTGTTTGGGTTATTGTCTGTCTTGTATTATTTTTTGTGTTTTGTGTTGGGATCTTTGAATTTTTTATGTTTCATGTTGTCCAAATGGGGTTGGGTATTGTAAATCTTGTATTATTTTTTGTGTTTTGTGTTGTGTCTTTGAATTTTGCATGCTTCATGTGGTACTAGGTGTTTGGGTTATTGTCTGTCTTGTATTATTTTTGGTGTTTTGTGTTGGGATCTTTGAATTTTTTATGTTTCATGTTGTCCAAATGGGGTTGGGTATTGTAAATCTTGTATTATTTTTGGTGTTTTGTGTTGTGTCTTTGAATTTTGCATGCTTCATGTGGTACTAGGTGTTTGGGTTATTGTCTGTCTTGTATTATTTTTGGTGTTTTGTGTTGGGATCTTTGAATTTTTATGTTTCATGTTGTCCAAATGGGGTTGGGTATTGTAAATCTTGTATTATTTTTTGTGTTTTGGGTTGTGTCTTTGAATTTTGCATGCTTCATGTGGTACTAGGTGTTTGGGTTATTGTCTGTCTTGTATTATTTTTGGTGTTTTGTGTTGGGATCTTTGAATTTTTTATGTTTCATGTTGTCCAAATGGGTTGGGTATTGTAAATCTTGTATTATTTTTTGTGTTTTGTGTTGTGTCTTTGAATTTTGCATGCTTCATGTGGTACTAGGTGTTTGGGTTATTGTCTGTCTTGTATTATTTTTTGTGTTTTGTGTTGGGATCTTTGAATTTTTTATGTTTCATGTTGTCCAAATGGGGTTGGGTATTGTAAATCTTGTATTATTTTTTGTGTTTTGTGTTGTGTCTTTGAATTTTGCATGCTTCATGTGGTACTAGGTGTTTGGGTTATTGTCTGTCTTGTATTATTTTTGGTGTTTTGTGTTGGGATCTTTGAATTTTTTATGTTTCATGTTGTCCAAATGGGGTTGGGTATTGTAAATCTTGTATTATTTTTTGTGTTTTGGGTTGTGTCTTTGAATTTTGCATGCTTCATGTGGTACTAGGTGTTTGGGTTATTGTCTGTCTTATATTATTTTTGGTGTTTTGTGTTGGGATCTTTGAATTTTTTATGTTTCATGTTGTCCAAATGGGGTTGGGTATTGTAAATCTTGTATTATTTTTGGTGTTTTGGGTTGTGTCTTTGAATTTTGCATGCTTCATGTGGTACTAGGTGTTTGGGTTTTTGTCTGTCTTGTATTATTTTTTGTGTTTTGTGTTGGGATCTTTGAATTTTTTATGTTTCATGTTGTCCAAATGGGTTGGGTATTGTAAATCTTGTATTATTTTTTGTGTTTTGTGTTGTGTCTTTGAATTTTGCATGCTTCATGTGGTACTAGGTGTTGGGGTTATTGTCTGTCTTGTATTATTTTTGGTGTTTTGTGTTGGGATCTTTGAATTTTTTATGTTTCATGTTGTCCAAATGGGGTTGGGTATTGTAAATCTTGTATTATTTTTGGTGTTTTGTGTTGTGTCTTTGAATTTTGCATGCTTCATGTGGTACTAGGTGTTTGGGTTATTGTCTGTCTTGTATTATTTTTGGTGTTTTGTGTTGGGATCTTTGAATTTTTATGTTTCATGTTGTCCAAATGGGGTTGGGTATTGTAAATCTTGTATTATTTTTTGTGTTTTGGGTTGTGTCTTTGAATTTTGCATGCTTCATGTGGTACTAGGTGTTTGGGTTATTGTCTGTCTTGTATTATTTTTGGTGTTTTGTGTTGGGATCTTTGAATTTTTTATGTTTCATGTTGTCCGAATGGGTTGGGTATTGTAAATCTTGTATTATTTTTTTGTGTTTTGTGTTGTGTCTTTGAATTTTGCATGCTTCATGTGGTACTAATGGTTTGGGGTTATTGTCTGTCTTGTATTATTTTTGGTGTTTTGTGTTGGGATCTATGAATTTTTTATGTTTCATGTTGTCCGAATGGGGTTGGGTATTGTATATCTTGTATTATTTTTTGTGTTTTGTGTTGTGTCTTTGAATTTTGCATGCTTCATGTGGTACTAGGTGTTTGGGTTATTGTCTGTCTTGTATTATTTTTGGTGTTTTGTGTTGGGATCTTTGAATTTTTTATGTTTCATGTTGTCCAAATGGGGTTGGGTATTGTATATCTTGTATTATTTTTTGTGTTTTGTGGTGTGTCTTTGAATTTTGCATGCTTCATGTGGTACTAGGTGTTTGGTTATTTGTCTGTCTTGTATTATTTTTGGTGTTTTGTGTTGGGATCTTTGAATTTTTTATGTTTCATGTTGTCCAAATGGGGTTGGGTATTGTATATCTTGTATTATTTTTTGTGTTTTGTGTTGTGTCTTTGAATTTTTTATGTTTCATGTGGTCCTAATGTGTCTGGATTATTGTCTGTCTTGTATTATTTTTGGTGTTTTGTGTTGTGTCTTTGAATTTTTTATGTTTCATGTGGTCCTAATGTGTCTGGATTATTGTCTGTCTTGTATTATTTTTGGTGTTTTGTGTTGTGTCTTTGAATTTTGTATGCTTCATGTGGTACTAATGTGTTTGGATTATTGTCTGTCTTGTATTATTTTTGGTGTTTTGTGTTGTGTCTTTGAATTTTGTATGTTTCATGTGGTACTTCAAAATATTATTAATACAAACAGGCGGCCTGTTGTATTAATATAATATTTTGAAGTACCACATGAAACATACAAAATTCAAAGACACAACACAAAACACCAAAAATAATACAAGACAGACAATAATCCAAACACATTAGTACCACATGAAGCATACAAAATTCAAAGACACAACACAAAACACCAAAAATAATACAAGACAGACAATAATCCAGACACATTAGGACCACATGAAACATAAAAAATTCAAAGACACAACACAAAACACCAAAAATAATACAAGACAGACAATAATCCAGACACATTAGGACCACATGAAACATAAAAAATTCAAAGACACAACACAAAACACAAAAAATAATACAAGATATACAATACCCAACCCCATTTGGACAACATGAAACATAAAAAATTCAAAGATCCCAACACAAAACACCAAAAATAATACAAGACAGACAAATAACCAAACACCTAGTACCACATGAAGCATGCAAAATTCAAAGACACACCACAAAACACAAAAAATAATACAAGATATACAATACCCAACCCCATTTGGACAACATGAAACATAAAAAATTCAAAGATCCCAACACAAAACACCAAAAATAATACAAGACAGACAATAACCCAAACACCTAGTACCACATGAAGCATGCAAAATTCAAAGACACAACACAAAACACAAAAAATAATACAAGATATACAATACCCAACCCCATTCGGACAACATGAAACATAAAAAATTCATAGATCCCAACACAAAACACCAAAAATAATACAAGACAGACAATAACCCCAAACCATTAGTACCACATGAAGCATGCAAAATTCAAAGACACAACACAAAACACAAAAAAATAATACAAGATTTACAATACCCAACCCATTCGGACAACATGAAACATAAAAAATTCAAAGATCCCAACACAAAACACCAAAAATAATACAAGACAGACAATAACCCAAACACCTAGTACCACATGAAGCATGCAAAATTCAAAGACACAACCCAAAACACAAAAAATAATACAAGATTTACAATACCCAACCCCATTTGGACAACATGAAACATAAAAATTCAAAGATCCCAACACAAAACACCAAAAATAATACAAGACAGACAATAACCCAAACACCTAGTACCACATGAAGCATGCAAAATTCAAAGACACAACACAAAACACCAAAAATAATACAAGATTTACAATACCCAACCCCATTTGGACAACATGAAACATAAAAAATTCAAAGATCCCAACACAAAACACCAAAAATAATACAAGACAGACAATAACCCCAACACCTAGTACCACATGAAGCATGCAAAATTCAAAGACACAACACAAAACACAAAAAATAATACAAGATTTACAATACCCAACCCATTTGGACAACATGAAACATAAAAAATTCAAAGATCCCAACACAAAACACAAAAAATAATACAAGACAGACAATAACCCAAACACCTAGTACCACATGAAGCATGCAAAATTCAAAGACACAACCCAAAACACCAAAAATAATACAAGATTTACAATACCCAACCCCATTTGGACAACATGAAACATAAAAAATTCAAAGATCCCAACACAAAACACCAAAAATAATATAAGACAGACAATAACCCAAACACCTAGTACCACATGAAGCATGCAAAATTCAAAGACACAACCCAAAACACAAAAAATAATACAAGATTTACAATACCCAACCCCATTTGGACAACATGAAACATAAAAAATTCAAAGATCCCAACACAAAACACCAAAAATAATACAAGACAGACAATAACCCAAACACCTAGTACCACATGAAGCATGCAAAATTCAAAGACACAACACAAAACACAAAAAATAATACAAGATTTACAATACCCAACCCCATTTGGACAACATGAAACATAAAAAATTCAAAGATCCCAACACAAAACACAAAAAATAATACAAGACAGACAATAACCCAAACACCTAGTACCACATGAAGCATGCAAAATTCAAAGACACAACACAAAACACAAAAAATAATACAAGATTTACAATACCCAACCCATTTGGACAACATGAAACATAAAAAATTCAAAGATCCCAACACAAAACACCAAAAATAATACAAGACAGACAATAACCCAAACACCTAGTACCACATGAAGCATGCAAAATTCAAAGACACAACCCAAAACACAAAAAATAATACAAGATTTACAATACCCAACCCCATTTGGACAACATGAAACATAAAAATTCAAAGATCCCAACACAAAACACCAAAAATAATACAAGACAGACAATAACCCAAACACCTAGTACCACATGAAGCATGCAAAATTCAAAGACACAACACAAAACACCAAAAATAATACAAGATTTACAATACCCAACCCCATTTGGACAACATGAAACATAAAAAATTCAAAGATCCCAACACAAAACACCAAAAATAATACAAGACAGACAATAACCCAAACACCTAGTACCACATGAAGCATGCAAAATTCAAAGACACAACACAAAACACAAAAAATAATACAAGATTTACAATACCCAACCCCATTTGGACAACATGAAACATAAAAAATTCAAAGATCCCAACACAAAACACAAAAAATAATACAAGACAGACAATAACCCAAACACCTAGTACCACATGAAGCATGCAAAAATTCAAAGACACAACACAAAACACAAAAAATAATACAAGATTTACAATACCCAACCCCATTTGGACAACATGAAACATAAAAAAATCAAAGATCCCAACACAAAACACCAAAAATAATATAAGACAGACAATAACCCAAACACCTAGTACCACATGAAGCAATGCAAAATTCAAAGACACAACACAAAACACAAAAAATAATACAAGATTTATAATACCCAACCCCATTTGGACAACATGAAACATAAAGAATTCAAAGATCCCAACACAAAACACCAAAAATAATACAAGACAGACAATAACCCAAACACCTAGTACCACATGAAGCATGCAAAATTCAAAGACACAACACAAAACACAAAAAATAATACAAGATTTACAATACCCAACCCCATTTGGACAACATGAAACATAAAAAATTCAAAGATCCCAACACAAAACACCAAAAATAATACAAGACAGACAATAACCCAAACACCTAGTACCACATGAAGCATGCAAAATTCAAAGACACAACACAAAACACAAAAAATAATACAAGATTTACAATACCCAACCCCATTTGGACAACATGAAACATAAAAAAATTCAAAGATCCCAACACAAAACACCAAAAATAATACAAGACAGACAATAACCCAAACACCTAGTACCACATGAAGCATGCAAAATTCAAAGACACAACACAAAACACAAAAAATAATACAAGATTTACAATACCCAACCCCATTTGGACAACATGAAACATAAAAAAATCAAAGATCCCAACACAAAACACCAAAAATAATACAAGACAGACAATAACCCAAACACCTAGTACCACATGAAGCATGCAAAATTCAAAGACACAACACAAAACACAAAAAATAATACAAGATTTACAATACCCAACCCCATTTGGACAACATGAAACATAAAAAATTCAAAGATCCCAACACAAAACACCAAAAATAATACAAGACAGACAATAACCCAAACACCTAGTACCACATGAAGCATGCAAAATTCAAAGACACAACACAAAACACAAAAAATAATACAAGATTTACAATACCCAACCCCATTTGGACAACATGAAACATAAAAAATTCAAAGATCCCAACACAAAACACCAAAAATAATACAAGACAGACAATAACCCAAACACCTAGTACCACATGAAGCATGCAAAATTCAAAGACACAACACAAAACACAAAAAATAATACAAGATTTACAATACCCAACCCCATTTGGACAACATGAAACATAAAAAATTCAAAGATCCCAACACAAAACACCAAAAATAATACAAGACAGACAATAACCCAAACACCTAGTACCACATGAAGCATGCAAAATTCAAAGACACAACACAAAACACAAAAAATAATACAAGATTTACAATACCCAACCCCATTTGGACAACATGAAACATAAAAAAATTCAAAGATCCCAACACAAAACACCAAAAATAATACAAGACAGACAATAACCCAAACACCTAGTACCACATGAAGCATGCAAAATTCAAAGACACAACACAAAACACAAAAAATAATACAAGATTTACAATACCCAACCCCATTTGGACAACATGAAACATAAAAAAATCAAAGATCCCAACACAAAACACCAAAAATAATACAAGACAGACAATAACCCAAACACCTAGTACCACATGAAGCATGCAAAATTCAAAGACACAACACAAAACACAAAAAATAATACAAGATTTACAATACCCAACCCCATTTGGACAACATGAAACATAAAAAATTCAAAGATCCCAACACAAAACACCAAAAATAATACAAGACAGACAATAACCCAAACACCTAGTACCACATGAAGCAATGCAAAATTCAAAGACACAACACAAAACACCAAAAATAATACAAGATTTACAATACCCAACCCCATTTGGATAACATGAAACATAAAAAATTCAAAGATCCCAACACAAAACACCAAAAATAATACAAGACAGACAATAACCCAAACACCTAGTACCACATGAAGCATGCAAAATTCAAAGACACAACACAAAACACAAAAAATAATACAAGATTTACAATACCCAACCCCATTTGGACAACATGAAACATAAAAAATTCAAAGATCCCAACACAAAACACCAAAAATAATACAAGACAGACAATAACCCAAACACCTAGTACCATATGAAGCATGCAAAATTCAAAGACACAACACAAAACACAAAAATAATACAAGATATACAATACCCAACCCCATTAGGACAACATGAACCATAAAAATTCAAAGTCACAACACAAAACACCAAAAATAATACAAGACAGACAATAACCCCAACACATTAGTACCACATGAAGCATACAATATTCAAAGACACACCACAAAACACCAAAAATAATACAAGACAGCCAATAAACCATACACCTTAGGACACCATGAAACATAAAAATTCAAAAACACAAAAAATTGAAAAGTATAGAGTTAAAGATCTATAAGGAGACTATTTGGTTACCAACTCTCCATGATTTAGCTGGGGAGGGTCACCTGAACCCTCTCAAAGATCATCGGTAACCCCCGGACCAATGCTTGAAAACATTTCCCTAGGTGACTGAAATCACATCAGGGCATAAATGGTATTGCAGTTGTAAATATATTTATAGAAATTGACCACTAGGGGGATATCCTTGACTTACACAATAATTACATTCAAGGACCACTGGTGGTCCCCAGACCAATGATTGAAAAACATTTCCCTAGATGACTGAGATCACATCAGGGCATAAATGGTATTGCAGTGTAAATATTTATATAGATATTGACCACTAGGTGGAATCACACACCCACTGTCAATGTATGTAAGGAATTTAAATACTACCTTGATTAATTTATGCATACAATTCACTTCAAAGATAAGGACCCCCACCTTTGTGATTATCTAATTTGCATTTTACTACTAGCACCTGGTTAGAGCCCACCCCACCCCCTTGTTTATCTAACTTGCACCTGTTTAGATACCACCCCCCCACCTCACCCCCCGCTTCATTTAATTTGCATGTCTGGCACCTAGCATTCCACAAAGAGGGGGGCCCCATCCCCCCCCACCCCACCCCCGCGCTTTCATTTAATTTGCATGTCGCACCTGGCACCTGGCAAACTTCAAACGATTTTCAAGACAGTGACCCCCCTGCCCTAAATAAATATTGCCTGAGGTTAGCGACCATCCCCCCACCTTAACCCCAGTGACAAAATTTACATGTTGGGGGACATGGCACATGGTGACGCAGGGAGAGGGAGAGATGAGATCAGCTTTTTAAAACACACATCATGCATTTATAAATAACCTATTATTAGTTTTTATTATTATTTAATTATAAACTATTATATGCTAATTATATTTATGGATATTTATTGGTTATGGATATTTATTATTTATGATTATGCTAATTATATCTATTTATATCTATCTATTTTAATTACTAATTTGCATAATTAATTATGCAAATTATGCATTAATTGCTCACTAGCGCCACCAGTGGTAGTGGCCAAAAAGTGTAGTGAACACCCACCCTATTATACTACTGCCGTGGCGAGCGGGTAGAATTACTCGGGTCTCTCTTCATGACGAATAAGCCTTTCGCCTTTTACTAAAGACTTCCGTGGAGAGGGACGTTGATGAGTTATGGCTATTTTTGGAAGGCCTTGCCCATCGGACAAGGCCAGCTCAGCTGTTGAAGAAAATGACAGGGAGCACAGTGGTGCGCTTGGTTGTCTGAGTGCAAATAGGTGTGAGCGCTTTAACTAATAGTATATATCGAAGGTTTTCAAAATGTGTCAAAGTGTTAAGATCTACTAGCTCACATACTGCCACTGTGTCTTGTTATGTGTGCTTAAGACATGGCTGTTGGGTACCGCAAAGAGGCCATTGTTACGCCCACGTGGAGGGGACTAGTCGTTGTCTGACCGGCAGGTGACTGGTATGTGGATGAGTGCTTTCCTCTATGGCCAGCATGTACAATTCATACTTACCTGGCAGGGGAGACACCATGATCACGAAGGTCGGTTCACCCTCGGCGAGGCTCAGCCATTGCACGCCGTGCTTTGCTGACCCGGGCGAATTCCCCAAATGTGGGAATCTCGACTGCACAATTTCTGGTAGTGGGGGACTGCGTTCGCGCTCTCCCCTGATTAAGTGTTGAAAACATGCGTATAGTGCTGGAGAGGAGCCCTACGGGCTGCTGCTTACGACCATACCACCCTGGAAACGACCGATCTTGGAATATAAGCAGGGCAAGCGCATAGGCCACGCCCACATGATCAAACCACAGCCCCAATTGCCCGGCTCTCCACTCGGACCCAGGAAGCCTCGGGCCCCCACCGGGGTGCCAGGCCCGACAGCCAGCTAAACCCACGACCCGGCTCTCCATCCGAACCCGGGTACCTTTTGCCCGGCTCTCCACTCGGACCCAGGAAGCCCTGGGCCCCCACCGGGGTGCCAGGCCCGAAGCCAGCTAAACCCACGACCCGGCTCTCCATCCGAACCCGGGCACCCACTCTTAAGCACCCCTCCCCCGGAACCTTCACAATGTAATACCAGGTGCTGTAAGCTTTTCATTAGCGCATTGGCTGCTGCCATCTGCTGTACATGGGCCGTACCGGCCACAGCTGCCTTTGCTTACGGCCATACCACCCTGAACACGCCCGATCTCGTCCGATCTCGGAAGCTAAGCAGGGTCGGGCCTGGTTAGTACTTGGATGGGAGACCGCCTGGGAATACCAGGTGCTGTAAGCTTTTTCATGTCGGCATACTGAATGAGCAACGGTCATTCATGAATGGGCGATGCAAAACACTGGATCATTGTGCACCACTAACTTTTTGCACCCCAAAGCGCATAGGCCACGCCTTCATCATTAAACCACACCCCCAATCCGACAGGCCCCGCTTTCGACCCGGACACCCGCTCTTAGCCACCCACCCAAGACGCCCTAAACCCAGCCGCGGGAGCACAGAGCCACCTCGGACTGTGAAATAACGCACGTGCTGTGTCGCGGGGCTGCCCACGCCAAGTGTGTGCGTGCACGCGCGCCGTCAAGCGCTTGACCGGCGCGGCTAGAGGCTTCGCTGGCCGCCGTGGCGAGCGGGTAGAATTACTCGGGTCTCTCTTCATGACGAATAAGCCTTTCGCCTTTTACTAAAGACTTCCGTGGAGAGGGACGTTGATGAGTTATGGCTATTTTTGGAAGGCCTTGCCCATCGGACAAGGCCAGCTCAGCTGTTGAAGAAAATGAAAGGGAGCACAGTGGTGCGCTTGGTTGTCTGAGTGCAAATAGGTGTGAGCGCTTTAACTAATAGTATCGAAGGGTTTTCAAAATGTGTCAAAGTGTTAAGATCTACAAGCTCACATACTGCCACTGTTTCTTGTTATGTGTGCTTAAGACATGGCTGTAGGGTACCGCAAAGAGGCCATTATTCTGAATTCAAGTTCTGAATCTCTGAAAATAGTTTTGCAACAATAAAAATCCGTTCTGAATCTCTGAAAATAGTTTTGCAACACTAAAAATCCGTTCTGAATCTCTGAAAATAGTTTTGCAACACTAAAAATCCGTTCTGAATCTCTGAAAGTATTTTTGAATCTCTGAAAAAATATGTTACAGGGTTTCGCCCAGGCATTTTCAGAGTATCAAGTTTGTCACATGCACAGCTTCAGAATTTACTTTTTGGCACTGTTTTCCCTTTTTTTTCCACGTTTGAAACCTCGTAAAGTCCAAACTTAAAATAAAGGGTTCAAAAGCTTGAAAAAAATATTTGCATGTCTGAAACTCTTTTTTCAAGACTGAATTTTCGTTTTGAATCTCTGAAATAAATTTTGATAGGCCTGCATCTCTGAAAAAACATTTTACAGTGTTTCGCCCAGGCATTTTCAGAGTATCAAGTTTGTCACATACACAGCTTCAGAATTTACCTTTTGGCACTGTTTTCCCTTTGTTTTCCATTGTAAACTCCTAACTTAAACTAAATGCTCCAAAAGCCTGAAAAAAATATTTGAATCACTGAAACACTTTCTGAATCTTTAAAATACGTTTTTATAGGCCAAAATGGCCTTTCAAATCTCTGAAATAAATATTTTTCAGTGTTTCACCCACAGTGTTTCAGAGGTTCAGATCTGTCACAGCATTTCAGTCAACACGTGACTTTTGGCACTGTTCTTCCCTCTGTTTTTCTGTGTCCTACTCGTATCCGTAACTTTCTGCTTTGTATCTGAAGGAGAAGGGGGAGGAGTTCTGTCCGGTTTGATTTCCTGGTTTGCTGAAGGAGAAAGCCAGTGCATTCTCCAGACTGTTACATTTAACATTAATACTGTTTTACTATCTTTCATTCTTGATAATGTTATCCGTTTTTTATACTTTACTATTTGGACATTGCCTTAAATTAAGTATGCTATTGCTAGCAACCAATACACCATGTTAATGCTGCTTATTGTGTACGTTCACTGGTCTTTTTATTTATTTTTATGAACGATAAAAATGTAAAAATCTTTTAATACAATCCTTTGATAAAAGCATGGGATCCAAACTAATCACTGGTGGACCACAATGGGCAGAAATCCCAATGATTTTTTAATCAAATGTCACGCATCATTTTAGCCTATATGACTGCACCTTTCTTTATGGGAAAAAAATAAATGTGACTGCACCTCGTGCTGTTTAATAGTGTTCAATAAATCCATTCAGTGTTCAAATGGATCAAACTCAGTGGGCAGGAGGAATTAAATGACATGGATTTCCTGCGCTACTACTCGGGAAGAGGAAGGGGACGAGGACAACCTGGCCCCCCACCATATGTCAGCCCCAGTAGGCACACTGCACCCGCTGTGACCGCCAGTGCCGGCCGGCCCGGCCCCTCTGCCCCAGCTGTGACTGCCACCACTGTCACCTATGGCAGCAGTAGGCACACTGCACCAACACTGCCAACTGTTGGTCAGTCACTGCAAAGGTATTTGCTGCCTGCCCCACCCTGCTGAAAAATCCAGCAAAAACCAGCTGATGATGGTTGCTGGTTTTAGGTGGTTTTACCTGGTTTTACCTGGTCTTAGGCTGGTTTAGATGGTATACCAGGCTGGACATGCTGGTCAGCTGGTCTGGCTCATTTGTCAGTGTATTTGGTTAGCTGGTCGAAGGCTGGATTCAGCTGGTCTTTGCTGGTGAGCCAGCTGGCTGGCCAGATGACCAGCAAAGCCAAGCTGGTAGATGGTCAAATGGTGGACTGACCAACAAAAACCAGCTTACCATCTGGACTTAGCTGGTCTAATGACTGGACAGACCAGCAAAGCCAAGCTGGTATAGCATGGTGTATTGAGTGTACTGGCTTTTGATGAGGTCAGATCAACATTATGGAATGTCTCCCTCACTGACAGTGTCGTATGGACACGGCCATATACTGTATATAGGCGTGACGGACTGACGGCCATATATGGTGGTGCGACGGAGTCACTGACTGACATGTTTCTCAGGTTTTCATAGTAATCTGTGGCCTACGGTTGCAACTATACCAGTAAGACGCCTGAGGTCGAGGTCGTGTGCACTGGCCTTATATGGAGCGTGTCTTGAGTGTACATGGTTTGATGAGGTCAGATCAACATATGGATTGTTAGAACAGGTCAGCTCCATATATGGAGATCTAAGGGTGGCAGCGGGGGCAGTGTCTTGAGTGTACAGGGTTTGAGGGCCCAGGTAGGGCCGGAACTTCATTTTCAGGCCTGTTGAGAACTCTTAATTGTTTTCGCCGGCTGCCGGGCTAACAAGTCTGGAAGTCCCTCGGAGCCCAGGAGGCTGCACTTATAACTTTGGGGCAGGCCCGTCTAGAGTTTAAATGGACAGGGGTCAGTCATAAGGGAGACATCGAAGAGGAAGGACGGATGGGGAACGATCAACATAATGGAATGTCAGGTTCTGACATACATCCATATACTAATATTGATGACATCAGGATCTCCATAGCAGGTCGCATTTACTATATAATCCCTGATTTACTATCATCCCTGATGATGTCATAATGATGTCACAAGACTTGGGCACAATAGTTTTCCCCATGTATGGGGATTTTGGGTGACGTACGATATAGTTAACCTTCGATAATCATATAATAATTATATTAGGCCTATATTATGTGTGTATATAGGCATACCGGTATATATATATATAGGCCTATATATATATATATATATATATATATATATATATATTATTGGTTATTGTTACAATGGGAGTGATAAATACACACACACACACACACACACACACACACACACACACACACACACACACACACACAATATGTATGTATATGTATGTATGTATATATTATATATTTGTGTGTATAGTTACTTTCCACCACTGCACCAAACCACATTTTTTAGCACTGCTTTAAATTAACTTTGAAAAAAAAAAAATACATATGTAGGCATTATTTTTCTAGCATAGAACAACTCATGCGAAAGAAATCTGTCCAGTTGTGCGCCTAAGCTTGGAACTATTTTTTCTTTTTTATCATATCACTCCGCGTTCTACAACGTCTCACTGTAGAGCCTCGAGGCTCAGTATCACTGTAGATCACTGTCTGGGATGGATGTCCCACCTCTCTCCTCATGGTTAGTTATCATTTGTCGCTGAACTGTCAATCTGGCGAAAAGTATTAATCTCATTGGTCGACAGACGACAGTAGGAAAGAAGCCTTTTAGTTTGTTGCTGCTACGTCATGGGACGGCGGGAGGATTCGGAGGAAAGAAAAAATAATAACATCGTATCTGTCTAAGTTCTATCTGGTGAGTTTTTTATGAATAATAATTACGTTTAACAGCAAACATTTGTTACAGTTTAAGTGTGATGTTGTGTTGAGGTTGTATTTGAGTACATTTAGCAAATTCAGATATAATTTCCGTCGAGTAGACCTAAGTTTAGTGTAGCAACATCAGCTGAGTTGTGGCTATAGTATAGTTAGCTACTAGCAGCTAACTTTGACAGCTAGCTGTTGACTTCAGCTTAGCCCAATAAACCAGACATAAAAATGATAAGTTGCTCATTTCAAAGGTACACGTTGGTCAATAACACTGTTGCATTGGTGAATTGCACGTTTTAGCTGATCTACAAGCTCACAATGTGGCGCAAAGCGACGCTGTGTGAGCTTGATGATCAGCTATTTTCACTGGTTTGGGTCCCAGGGATTTTTTGGCGCTGCACTGCGGCGAAATGGACATAAGGGCTACGCTTAAAGAACCTTGAACCTTGAGGGATATGGCACATTTCTCTATTGTCTCGAAAAGCTTGTTTTTAAGTGTGAATTGGGGAGCCCTTGACATGAAAAAGTTTGAAAACCACTGGTGTAGGACACACACACACACACACACACACACACACACACACACACACACACACACAAGCACCCTAATGCTTGAGATACACTCATTTTATTGATTTTTAAATGCCTGATTCTAGAAAAATGTCTATTTTAAAAAGGGTGATATTTATTTTATATTACCAGCCAGAGATAAGATGAGAATCAGTCTGTAATAGGCTTCTACAGTAAACGACACACTCAAAGCCTTTCATTAAAAAAAAAAGAAAAAGAAAAAAAAAAAAAAAATATATATATATATATATATATATATATATATATATATATATATATATATATATATGCCCATAGCCGTGCTATGAGCTTGTAGATCTGCTATTATTATATATATTTTAAAGCAAACATTTGTAACTCAAATCTTTTCTTATGGGGATTCTACGAATGTATTTTTAAATCAACAGAAAAACGTATATTGCTATAACATCAGTGGTTCTCAAAAATTATATGTAATTGGCCGTGGATCCCCATCTCAAAATATTTTGTTCCAGGGACTCCCAGTAGTTGTAACAGTTAAAAATGTTCGCTTTAAAAAATGTATGTTCAAAGATTTGCAAACATTTTCACGATTTAAAAAAAATAGCAGATCTACAAGCTCATGAGCTCATGATCTGCTATTTTTGAATAGCCAAATTTCTTATGTCCCTCTTTGAAAAATACTTTTGGACACGCCTGACATACACCATCATTTGCCCACAGGGAGCCATCTTCTGTCAACTGGGAGACAGCCCAGACCAGGCTTCCTCACTTGAGTTCACTCTCCACATCAGCAGGTATGTTTTAGTAGACTGTAAAAATATCTAACCACTTAAACCATCTTCTTAGATTTGCAAACATTTTCAGGATTTAAAAAAAATAGCAGATCTACAAGCTCATGAGCTCATGATCTGCTATTTTTTAATAGCCAAATTTCTTATGTCCCTCTTTGAAAAATCCTTTTGGACACGCCTGACATACACCATCATTTGCCCACAGGGAGCCATCTTCTGTCAACTGGGAGACAGCCCAGCAGGTGGAGCGAGATCAATTCGTGGCGGCGACGACTCGCCACGACCTATTTTTTTACGCCATGACGTAATCTTCATTATCCGCCATGGCAGAACAAAATTCGCCGTGGCGAGTACAGAATCCGCCATGGCGGCGACTCGCCACGACCTATTTTTTTACGCCATGACGTGCCGTGGTGCAGGTTTTATTGTCCTAGTAGTACTATTCTCGGAATTATTTCATCCTCTTGTAGCGTAACGGTTAGCGCTCTCGCCCCTATAGTCAAGGCACTGTGCCGGGCCAGGTTCGATTCTTGCAAAAAACAAACTTTTTTTTTTTAAGTTATTTTTTTACCCGTACATACAGTGTGTGTGCGTGCGTGCGTATACAGTGTGCGTGCGTGTATGCGTGCGTGCGTATACAGTGTGTGTGCGTGCGTGCTTCATCGTATTTATTATTATTATTATTATTATTAATATGCAGGTAATAATAATAAATACGATGAAGCACGCACGCACGCACGCACGCACACACACACTGTATACGCACGCATACACGCACGCACACTGTATACGCACGCACGCACACACACTGTATATGCGTGCGTGCGTGCTTCATCGTATTTATTATTATTACCTGCATATTAATAATAATAATAATAATAATAAATACGATGAAGCACGCACGCACACACACTGTATACGCACGCACGCATACACGCACGCACACTGTATACGCACGCACGCACACACACTGTATGTACGGGTAAAAAAATAACTTTAAAAAAAAAAAGTTTGTTTTTTGCAAGAATCGAACCTGGCCCGGCACAGTGCCTTGACTATAGGGGCGAGAGCGCTAACCGTTACGCTACAAGAGGATGAAATAATTCCGAGAATAGTACTACTAGGACAATAAAACCTGCACCACGGCACGCAAAAAAGAAATAAACAATGGCGGATTCTGTACTCGCCACGGCGGATAATGAAGAATACGTCATGGCGTAAAAAAATAGGTCGTGGCGAGTCGCCGCCACGGCAGATTCTGTACTCGCCACGGCGGATTTTGTTCTGCCATGGCGGATAATGAAGAATACGTCATGGCGTAAAAAAATAGGTCGTGGCGAGTCGCTACCGCCACGAATTGATCTCGCTGTCTCTCCAGCCCAGACCAGGCTTCCTCACTTGAGTTCACTCCCCACATCAGCAGGTATGTTTTAGTAGACTGTAAAAATAACTAACCACTTAAACCATCTTCTTAGATTTGCAAACATTTTCACGATTTAAAAAAAATAGCAGATCTACAAGCTCATGATCTGCTATTTTTTAATAGCCAAATGTCTTATGTCCCTCTTTGAAAAATCCTTTTGGACACGCCTGACATACACCATCATTTGCCCACAGGGAGCCATCTTCTGTCAACTGGGAGACAGCCCAGACCAGGCTTCCTCACTTGAGTTCACTCTCCACATCAGCAGGTATGTTTTAGTAGAGTGTAAAAATAACTAACTGTAGTATTATAGTGTTCTGATACTTGGTGCTGTGTTCGGATACTGTTGGAGCGCGTTGAAGGCCGCTGCTGGCAGGCAGTGATTGTGATGTCTAGTCTGTGACGTCATTAGGACATGAAGTATCCAAGATATATATGCTGCTGTAAGTGGAATAAACCTTGTGAACGTTTTGATGTGACCAAGTCTCGTGTCATGTTAATCTTCTCCCGGGCCGGCCTGTCTGTCTGTCCGCCGCCGAACCATGGAAATGCCAACCGGGTCGTCACACACCAAAACCAGACGAGGGTCCAATACGTAGAATACAGTTGATTATAACAAATGGTGTCAGTTTAGTGGGACCAGATGCAGGAGGTGAGTCACTTCATATTTTACTCTTCATCTAGAGAAAAAGTGCCTCTCCTCTTGCCTGGTAACATGTAGGTTATGATGCAGGGTTTACCTTAGTTAAACCTTGTCTTTTTTGTTGTTCCCACATGTAGTACATGCTTCCAAATTTCACTGATTAGACCCAGTTAATTTAACATTTAAGTGACTTATACAGTTTTTGTTTGTTTTTTAGTGACGTGACAGAGTTAAGAGATAAGACTGTTTGGGTTCAAGCAGCAATATGGTTAGAGTCCATATATAAGCCTAATGAGGTTCATTAGCAAAAGACTGCGTAGTTAGATACGCGCAGCAATATGGTTAGAGTCCATATTCAGCCTGACGTTTGGTACGCCAGCAGGGTTTATTACACTCTCCTTGTAGTAGGTCAGTGGTCCTAGTGATGCATCACATGCTAGGGTTAACAAAGCCGGACGAGTGCTTCCGTCCGCACAACAGCTGTGAGTATACGCTGCAGTCTGTTGTTTTTATAAATCTGTTAGATGTTGTCTAACAGGGTACGTCTGTGAGATAAGCGTACTAAGCCTGTGGTGTGTTTCCCACAGCAAACTTTAGTTACACTCTGGTCATAGTCAAAAGTCACTGCTAGATTTAGCTACCAATTTCAAGGTAGCAGTGATAAGGGCTGGTGTGTGAACAGACATCGTTTGAGCATTCCATGTGGTTGTCCATTCTTTTGTGTTGTGTATTGTTTGTCTTGTCGCAAATGGAAAGTCAAAGTTAAGCTACCCCCAGAAAGAGGGGTGGACATGTGCAAGTAACGTGACGTTGTGTTTCCCAGTCACGCTTTAAGAATACACAGTAGTTGCCACATTCATCCAAATATGCCATGATGATATTGAAGTGGGCATATAAGAGTGGTTTAACGTGTTATCCCTGGGGTTTTCATATAACACTGGCATGCTGCTGAGCTACACTCTGTGTATTGAGTTGAATGTTGGCGATTACAAAGTTAAAACAACCCCTAACCTAAGGGGGCTGATGGATTGAATAAGTGAAATATTAATCAGTATTCAGTGAGACAACGGCGCATTTCTGTTTCATTTCACTTAAATGAGTGTGCAAAATAGCCGATCTACCACTGCTATAAATAGCCAAAAACTGAGTGTTAAGAAAGGTCTCCAGCCTATTAGTTAGAAGGCAGCAGAAGCTGCTATATATATATTGGTGTTTATATAAATCAAATATAAGCGCTGGAGAATCAAGTGTAAAATGTACCTTGTATGGCAGAAATATAGTAATCTAATGTTTGATTAGTGTAAAGTGTCTATTTAGCCTGCCCTGTGAGCTGGAAAAGTCATTACACCAAAACGCACTCGAAAGAAAAGGAAGGCCTTAAAGTATGGACCAGAAGCGCATATAAGGTTCTGAGAAAGCTGTAAGCGTTTTTGGTTGGTAGAGCCCGTTAGAGACAAGGGTCATCTTTTCTGTTCAACATCGTGCCATGGACGGGAGAGCGCTGAGGCGTATCCATGGTAGCATGTTGACTTTGTCATCGTTTTCTGTTCAACATCGTGACATGGACGGGAGAGTGCTGAGGCGTATCCATGGTAGCCTGTTGATACTTTTCGCCAGCACACTCAGGCCTTATCAGAAGAAGAGAGAAGCTATCTCTTTTCTCACTGGAAAAAACTTCCCCCACAGTCGGTTTAGAGAGAATCACTCCCTCACGAAGCCCAAGGTCAATATGTAGCTCTCAGTATGAGAGCTAATAATCACTGAAAAGCAAATATAGGCCTGGTATGATTGGGCACATGTATTGTGCGTATAGATAAATAATATAATAATAAAAAGATATCCTTAAAATAAGGATTAGAAGTGCTATAAAGTTTTTTTTGGAGAAAAAGTTTGCAACTCAGTATGAACGCTGTAGCATAGAAGCGGAGACGTAGAACTCATCTTTTCTGTTCCGCACCTCGGGCGCTCAAGATGGCGTAGCCATGGTAACTTGTCGAGACCTTATCAGCAGAGACAAGCACTCTCTGACCCACAGTGAGAAGAGAAATTCTCAATGGGCCAAGAGAAAAGCCGGGAGAGCGCTGACGCTGAGGCGTATCCATGGTAGCCTGTTGATACTTTTCGCCAGCACACTGAAGCCTTATCAGAAGAGAGAAGCTATCTCTTTTCTCACAAAAAAAAAAAAACTTCCCCCACAGTCAGAGAGAATCACTCCCTCACGAATCCAAGGTAATAGCAACAGGACGGGAGAGCGCAGAGGCTTGCGTAACCATAGCAATTTGGTGACCTGGCACCAGCACACTGAGGCCATAAGAGAGCTGTTGGTCTTATCTGTGGAATGCGTGGGGAGTACATGTAGTCTGTTGGGGTGTGAGTGAGCCTATGTGTGTGCGTTTTTCTTCTCTGTTCCCCTGTCTGTCGGGGCTGTGATGTGGCTAGTGACAGGGGAGAGTGGGGGGGCGCGCGTGCGTGATTTCACCCCTGTGTGCGTATGGGAAAGCGTGAAGAAATGACTGATACAAGAGGGAAAGTTTGATCTTCCTGTATATTTTTCTGTCTGCGAAGCTGTATGATACGAGGTTGTCTGAGCGTTGGCGTTTCTCTCACACAGCAAAAGAGTCCCTTTCTTTTATCTCGTTAAGCCAAGGTCGTATGGAATAGACCCTTCATTATGCCAAGTTAGGAGACTGAATGGAATTCAGTCAAGATATTAAATGGGACAAATGAAAACATATTATAGCCATAAACATAATGCCATGACATTTAGGAGCATAAGGAACAACGTGGTGATGAGACATTGACCACTGGACATAAGTGAAGTAAACAAATAAACTGATTATTTATCAGGAGTGAAATAGATCTGCAGTGAAAGTTAAAGAAAGTTGGACTGGTGTAGTTCTGGTGACTTGACAGAGTTTGGATAAGACTGCGTTGTGTTTCACGCAGCAAATGGTATTAGTCCATATTTAGTCTGGTGTTTGGTATACCAGCAGAACAGATTTATTCTGTGTGGTTCCACTCTGATCATTTTGTATAAAAAAGTCATTGTAGATAGAACATATAGGGTCCCAACTGAGGTATCAGTTTGAGAACTAAAAAGTGCAGTTCTAGAAGCTCGTAAAGGCCTGTAGGGCCTCATTCACTGTCGGGAAAATAACAGATCTACAAGCTCGTAATGGCCGGTAGGGCCTCGTTCACTAAGTGTCATAGCTCAAAATTGGCCAGGTTAAGTACATTTACTTCAAGTTTAAGTAGTATGTATCAAGAAATGTAAGCCAATACAGGAAGGAAAATTAGTCGTTATTCTGATTAATGCAGTAATTTGGTGGAGTTCCAGTCAAAATACAATCATTAAACAGCCTTTCAGGTTGCACCAATGCATGATCCCAAATTTAGTGTCCCATATGGAGGGGGGTGTGTTGAATATGAATCAGACAGGCCTGAAGCATAGAGCCTAGGTATTTTAGAACATAAGTGAGACCATAATGGAAATGACTCAGGGAGGTCAGGTCATATCTTAGGTGTAGTTCAGCCTGGTAAGCGGTATATTCGAGGCAATAGTCAGCCTTGGTAGGTCAGTTCATATTCTAGGTGCAGTATATGTGTGTAGTTTTCTCATACAACTACACACACACACATACACACACACACACACACACACACACACACACACACACACACACACACACACACACACACTAAAAGGAAGTGTAAGTTTAGTCAACATTTATGTTCAAAAACATTTTAGTAAAACTGCCACATTCAAAAGAAAGCCTAAGTGGTATTAAAAATGTTTGGCCTTCCCATTTTTTGTCACATCTAAAAGCTGAATCAACCCATGCAGCCAGCACCCAGCCATCACCCACCCAGCCGGGGATGGGTGAACTCCATGCTGAAAGTCAATGTGAGAATATGGTCCTGTCCTTTTTGTGCCAAGAGAGCGGTTTTGGCACTGAACTTTGGGGACATGGGGTTCGGGGGACACATGGATGTCATGATTGAATTGAACAATGAACCTGGACCTTTTCTTTTTGTACTAAGAGAGGAAGCAGAATGACATTTTGTGGAGTTTTACCACTGAACATTTCTTTGCACTGAACTTGGGAGTGTTTTGTGCCGGGGGGACACATTGATGTCATGCGTTTTTGTGTGTTGAGACCACACTAAATTGAACAATGTTGTTTTTGCATGCCACTTCTGCATCACGTGACTACAGGCAGGGTTGGAGGTCATATCTACAGCAACAGCGGAGAACGATGTGAAATGGGAAGATTAAATATTTATTTTACCAGTTTTATGTGGAATTCGGAAAAACGTGGCAAGTTATTTTTCACATTTAGAGCCATAGGAACGGCTCAGAGGCACATACTAATGTGCACACGCACACACGCACGCACACAGAAAGATAGACAACAGAGAAATTGTTGGGTCTATGAAGATAATTTGTGTCTAGTACAAAGGGAGGTGTGCGTGCACGTACGCGCATACGTGTGTGCATCAGGGTAGATTTGACATTTTTAGTTGTATTTAAAGGTCAATAAGCCAAGTATTTCATGACGTAAAAAAAATAGTGCCAATACTGTATAGATCCTAGGCCCAGTCAATAGTGAATTACAAGTAAGTGTGTCTCATTGGGTTAGACCAACTTTAGTCCTATAAAGTCTGAATAAGTAAGTTAGGGAAGGGGATTGGGCTCCTCTGAACCTAGCTTACAACAGGGGACGGTGGAATCGTGAGGTTCCGAGGGCACGTTAAAGATTATTTATAGTGCTGGGGAGAGCTACTGAAGGCCTCCGTGTCTGATGAAGGGTGAACTAACACCCTACCGTGGTATCCTCTAGTCAGCGCACTCGTCGGCAGTAACTCGCAGGCGATGCGTGGTACGTGGGCGACAGCCCACACCTAGCAGAGGGTTCGTACGAGACGGCCTCTGTGAATAGGCAAGGCCAGTGAAAACGGTCAAAGTTCGAATAACCCATAGCCACGTGGGATTCGGATGAGACCGTCGGATTCCTCCTGGGTGACCAATCATCACTACGGGATCAAGGAGCTCGCTATCGACTGCGTCTCTGGCCGGTGGGGTCACAATGGCATTAAGTCCAAGCCAGTTGCTTGAAAGATAGAACTGGTGGCTGCCGTGCTCCGCTCGATGTACAGTCAAGCCGCTTGTTAGCCGAAAGCGAATGAGTTAGTAGGCGAGCAGCTCTTTGTGATCGGCTGCCTTTGAAAAGAAGGAGCCGGGAAGCAAGGAGGCTTGAGTTCTCTGTCCAGGGTTGCCTGGGGGGAGACCTCAGGCGGAAAGGGGTCCAGCCCGGGACAGCGCCCTTCACAGGGAAGTCCGAAGGACCTAAGTGGCAAATGTGAACACTAAGGACAATAGAAAAGTTTAAATTATGACCACAACATGTGGACAATAGACAGTGTTTTAAAATGTAATGCAGTGCTGCAGCACAGCACACACCCTATATATATAACAGATACCGGTAGGTCCCAGTCAGTAGATACACCTGTTAAGGAGCAGATATGCTCACGAATAAATCGATCTTGAGACAGACGATTTTGTTTTGGTGTTTTGGGACAATGTTATGGTAAGGTTAGACAAAATAGGTGTGTAAGTGTTTGTGTAGTAATATAGTCAGTGCACTAAATTAATTGTATGAATCACTAGGTGTGGTTCAGAAAAACCCCAGTTGAGTGAGAGAAAAAGAGTTCAGTTGAGAGAAGTCTTTAGATTTTGGCTGGGCGGGTGCTTCTTTGCATTTCACACATGGACGCATGGTAGTGAAGTTGGGAGAAGCCGCGTGCAGTTCAAATAAATAAATAGCAGTGATAAATAGCTACAGTGTTGATAGCAGCGAAACAAGGAGTTAAATGAATGTTATTCAGGATAGAAAATCGACAGTATGTCAGGTCAGTCAAGGTATAAAGGACCAGAGAGGAAAAATAATGGTCAAGAGTCTGACTAGTATGAGTGAATTTTGCATTAGTAATATTAGGGGGCTCCACCATGGTTTAGCCTGGCGAAGGATTTGCCAGCAGGACAGAATTAATATTCTGTGGGAGAACTACGTTGTGTTTCACAAGCGGGGTTAAGTGTGGACAATTCTAACCCTAATATATTTCTATTTTCACAGAAACACACAGGAATGCAGTCATGCTGAATCAGGACCTGAGTCTGCTGAATAACTATCATTCATGTTTTTTATGTCCCCAACCCGCCGTTTGTATGAAATGTGCCTGTGTAATTGTCTTGCAAAGAGGGCAAATACTAATTTTATTTGCATGTGCAAGTGTGACGCAAATGGTCTGAAAGTATTAACAATTAACCCATAACAATTGAGTGTCTGTGCTTGGTGTCTTGTTGTGGTAAAGCAAGGCCCAGTGGCTTATCGTGTTGTGAGAACACGGAGCTCTGTAGAATTGTTTACACAGAGCAGGTGGGCAGACACGAGGCGGAGGTGCAGGAAGCACCGGTATCAGGGGTCATTCATGTAAGTATTAGACACGTCACATGCTCAAAAATACACATTTAGAAATTTTAATTGTATTATTAATCCCCTTGGATGGGGGATTGATTGATTGGCGGAATATTGATGAAGTAAAACCAATATGGTATTAGAAGCTCCCAAGCACACGCACACAGTATGCGTGTGTATCTTTGTTTTGTTTGGGGGGGGGGAACCCAGTGCTTTTCAGTTTTGTCCACAGGAGACGGACCGCAGACGGGAAAATACAGAAATTGAGTGGGTTTCCAGACCCAGTACTGGTGTATCTCCAGGTCCAGAAGGCCTAAGCGTTCAGCCGGGGAAGGGAGATCGCCTCGGGCATAGAACAGCAACCAGGGCCCGACCAAGGGTCTGACAGCAGGGCCAGACCACGGCCTACACCAGACGCCACAGCACAGCAGGGCCTGCGCACGGCCTACAGCAGGGCCTGCGCACGGCCTACAGCAGGGCCATCACATCGGTACCGCAGACCCCGGTAGGTCTGCAAGAGGGCCAGACCAGCCACCGGACGCAAGGGTCTGCATCTGTCGGGTGACTCGGGTCACGGGCCAGGAGGGTCTGTGTCGGCCCAGACCACAGTGACGCAAGTGTGCCATTTGAACAACGTCCTATGACCATTTTCCAGGTCTTGAACTCATGGAGGAAATAGGAAGTAGTCACATTGTGACGAAGACCTATTTTGCTCAGACTATATGAGACAAGCATCCTGGAGCAGAATGTGCGCGAGATTTGTTTCGATTTCCATTGTTATGGAGTAAGCGGGATGCTATATCATCAACAATGCAGGGCCAGGTCCATATACATCTGCGCACTATCTGATGGATTCGGTACAGGACAATTGCGCGCGGTCGCCGGTATGGAGAACTGTAGCGTGGGCTCTGTGCCATATCGGTTCCAGTGGAGTAGGGTCGTAAGAGTGGACTGTTGGAGTAAGTCTTGAACACTGTCTGTTGAGTAAGCCAGTTCGGGAACATTTTCAGTTCTTGAACGGATGGAACATTTTCTTTTTATTATTTAATGACTGGTTTCTTGTGTCTCAATGTCAAATATGTGTTTATTTGCTGTCATTACACACTGTCCCTATACATGACACCCACACATTCCCCTGTAGGAATGAGGGCCTCCAGAGATAAGGGAGGCAGGCATACTGCAAGTGTGGAGTGGTATAAAAGAGTGGTTAGATGTAGGGGCAATGGTCAGTTATAAATGTCAGAGATGGTTGCCTTGTTCCAGTCCAGGTAAAGACAGGCTGTACTTCCGTCCCAGACAGATCAACAACATGTGCTAGATAAGATATATGACGGAGAAGGGTAAGATTTACTGAAGAACAGATCAGAAGAGGCTGATCTTGGAGTGTTGAATTAGACACAAAGTAATGTTCCTAAGTGGTTAAGTGATCAGGGATCTGAAGATGATATTAAGTGTATATTTTAATGTACCCTTTCCTATCCCCACGTGTATATGTTGTATATTATATAGTATATATTATATATTGTATTTATTGTTGATTTCTCCTCCTCTTTCCTTTCTGTGTTTCCTATTTATATCTCTCTCTCTCTCTACACCTATGTCTGTGTTTCAAGTGTACAATCAGGTAGCGTGCGCGTGCTTGCTCAGAGGTTAATCAATGAGTATTGATTAAGAGATCACATTAAACGAGAGGCTCGATACAATTTCCCTGGCTGGAGTCCAGGTTTTTCGGTATCGATACGTGATTGTACACTTTTCCGCATTATAAATACAGTATCAGATGACGTTGTCCTTATATGACAAAAGAGTGGACTGTAGTATTATAGTGTTCTGATACTTGGTGCTGTGTTCGGATACTGTTGGAGCGCGTTGAAGGCCGCTGCTGGCAGGCAGTGATTGTGATGTCTAGTCTGTGACGTCATTAGGACATGAAGTATCCAAGATATATATGCTGCTGTAAGTGGAATAAACCTTGTGAACGTTTTGATGTGACCAAGTCTCGTGTCATGTTAATCTTCTCCCGGGCCGGCCTGTCTGTCTGTCCGCCGCCGAACCATGGAAATGCCAACCGGGTCGTCACACACCAGAACCAGACGAGGGTCCAATACGTAGAATACAGTTGATTATAACACTAACCACTTAAACCATCTTCTTAGATTTGCAAACATTTTCACGATTAAAAAAAAAAAAGCAGATCTACAAGCTCATGAGCTCATGATCTGCTATTTTTTAATAGCCAAATTTCTTATGTCCCTCTTTGAAAAATACTTTTGGACACGCCTGACATACACCATCATTTGCCCACAGGGAGCCATCTTCTGTCAACTGGGAGACAGCCCAGACCAGGCTTCCTCACTTGAGTTCACTCTCCACATCAGCAGGTATGTTTTAGTAGACTGTAAAAATATCTAACCACTTAAACCATCTTCTTAGATTAGCAAACATTTTCACGATTTAAAAAAAATAGCAGATCTACAAGCTCATGATCTGCTATTTTTTAATAGCCAAATGTCTTATGTCCCTCTTTGAAAAATCCTTTTGGACACGCCTGACATACACCATCATTTGCCCACAGGGAGCCATCTTCTGTCAACTGGGAGACAGCCCAGACCAGGCTTCCTCACTTGAGTTCACTCTCCACATCAGCAGGTATGTTTTAGTAGAGTGTAAAAATAACTAACCACTTAAACCATCTTCTTAGATTTGCAAACATTTTCACGATAAAAAAAAAAAGCAGATCTACAAGCTCATGAGCTCACGATCTGCTATTTTTAATAGCCAAATTTCTTATGTCCCTCTTTGAAAAATACTTTTGGACACGCCTGACATACACCATCATTTGCCCACAGGGAGCCATCTTCTGTCAACTGGGAGACAGCCCAGACCAGGCTTCCTCACTTGAGTTCACTCTCCACATCAGCAGGTATGTTTTAGTAGAGTGTAAAAATAACTAACCACTTAAACCATCTTCTTAGATTTGCAAACATTTTCACGATAAAAAAAAAAGCAGATCTACAAGCTCATGAGCTCACGATCTGCTATTTTTAATAGCCAAATTTCTTATGTCCCTCTTTGAAAAATACTTTTGGACACGCCTGACATACACCATCATTTGCCCACAGGGAGCCATCTTCTGTCAACTGGGAGACAGCCCAGACCAGGCTTCCTCACTTGAGTTCACTCTCCACATCAGCAGGTATGTTTTAGTAGACTGTAAAAATAACTAACCACTTAAACCATCTTCTTAGCTTACTACTTCTTTCGGTTAATTCCTATTGGGGTCACCACAGCAGATCTTCAATTTCCATCTGGTTGTGTTGTCTGCATCTTCCTCGTGACTCCTGCCACCTGCATGTCGTCTTTCATCACATCCATAAACCTCCTCTTTGGCCTTCTCTTACCTGGCAGTTCCATGTTCAGCATCCTTCTCCCAATGTACCCTCTTCCCTACTGTCCAAACCATCTCAACCTCGCCTCTTGCTTTATCTCCAAACCTGGGCCGATCCTCTTATGTAGTCATTTCTGATCATGTCCATCCTTGTCACTCCTAGTGAGAATCGTAGCATCCTCGATTCCACCAGCTCTGCCTCCTGTCTTTTTGTCAGTATCACCGTTTCCAGGCTGTACAACATGGCTGGTCTCACTACCGTTCTATTACACTACCTTTTTGTCACAGATAACTTTCTCATCTGTTCCACCCTGCATGCACTCCTCTTCACTTCTCATCCACACTCCCCATTACTTTTGATAGTTGACCCCAGATATGTCAATTCCTTCATACAATTCTCAATATATACATGATCATTTTGGTTACACACCGGCATTCCGACGCATCGCCATTCCGATCATTGACTTCTATTGATCGGAATGGCGGGGTTTCTCCCCTTTGGTTAAGACCCCGCCACTCCGACGATTAAACACATCGCTATTCCGAACCCTATTGATCGGAATGGCGGGGTTTCTCCACTTTGGGAAAGACCCCGCCACTCCGACCCCCCCCCCCCCCGCCTCCGATACGTACATCAATCCAGCCCCCTCACCACCCCACTCCGTGCATGTGCGTGGGGAGGCGGCCTTTTTTCCGTACGGTCGAGATGTCTGTCTGACGGACAGACTCTAACTCTATTATTATTATTATTATTATTATTATTATTATATTATTATTATTATTATTATTATTATTATTATTATTATTATTATTATTATTATTATACTGATGACAGAGTATGATTGCCGGACAGCGAGTCTTCTTCAATGATCGATAAGATATTATATAGCCTGCATGCTGCGTAACCTCAAAGCAGTCACGTAGGCCTACGTGTTGCCCTGCAGTGGGAATATTAAAACGCAATAATATAATGCTTGTCACATATATTGTATTATAAACATTGTCATCATCATCATCATCATTGTTGTCATCATCTTATTATTATTTGTATTATTAGTTGTTGTTGTTGTTATATAGGCCTAGGCTATGATTCTTGTTATTGTTGTTATTTTCAATCTTCCTTGTGAATAGGCTACTAATCCAATATTTTCATGTTATCTTACTTGTGAGTAGTATCTAATGCGCAGCCTTAAGCCTATCTTCCACACCCAAAAGTTCGCTTAGAAGGTCCGGATCAGAGACCAAAATGTTTAAATATGTTGCATTTTGGTCCGTTTAGTTCACACAGGACTTTGAACCAAATATATGTGAACAAATTGATCGATACTGACAGAATATGCTATTTGCTATATATATATATATGCCACACACACACACACACACACGCACACACACACACACACACACACACACACACACACACACACAGAGTGCGAACCCGGTCTCTCTTTTAGGACTGATTCTAATGGAAAAAAGGAGGACACGATTTGAACTCTCTCTCACTCTAACAGATCACAGACACGCACTGCCCAGCTCGCTTTAAAGCCCATGACTAGAGAGAGACTTATTGCATAGCCCACTGTGGTAGAATAGTGAAGTGCATCGCTCCTTTGCAGGACTTGTCGACAACCATACAAACGTTTTTGAACAACGCTTATATATCCACCCATGGTGCAGACCACAAGACGTGAATGTAGCTGCATTCTGCAATGCATTATACGGCATAACTTTGCGCGGCGGCGCATACTAAAAAAAAAAAGCTAACATTCGAATCTGTACAGTACATATATAGGCCTATGTGTCGATAGCTTGTAAATCTGTTATTTTTTCCAGCATGTTAACTTAAAACATTGAAATGTGCTGGCTTGTAGAGGGTACTGTATGAATAAGCAAAATTCGTTACTTAGTAGGATCGAACAAACCAACAGCCATGCAGCTTAAAGCTGCTCAGAGAGGAATCTCAACATAAGTGGATTTCCTAATGTGCAGTATAGGCCTACATGTGTCATAATAATTAGTAAATCAGTGTACACAATCTGAAGAAAACCTGGAGACTGACATTCAGTAGGCTATAGGTTAATAAAGATCAAATATATGGACTGTACAGTGCAGTACACATTGATGATAGCGGACACCATTAACCTTAACCTAGATATACCTTCAGAACCACTTCAAGAAATACAGTTTGTCAGACACCAAATTAATTTACAGATTGGACTCAAAAGCCAATCACTCGCCTATTAGTTTGCATTGCACAGTGCGCACTGTGCGCTATTTCCGAACGTGCCCTGTGTTGAGGGCCGCGCGGGCTTATGCCTGTTGCAACGTATAGCCTCTAAGGCAGGGATACTCAAATAGATTTACCTGTGGGCCACATTACAAAAATGGCAAGGGGCCAGGGGCCAGTAGATAAAATTACGACATTAACTCTTTGCCTGCCTGCCTGCCTGCCTGTCTGTCTGTCTGTCTGTCCATGAGTAGTTATTTGTCTGTCTGTCAATGAGTAGCTGTCTTACTGTCTGCCTGTCTATGAGTAGCTGTCTGCCTGCCTGTCTATGAGTAGCTGTCTGTCTGCCTGCCTGCCTGTCCAATTGTCCATGAGTAGCTGTCTGTCTGCCTGTCTGAGTAGCTGTCTGCCTGCCTGCCTAATTGTCCATGAGTAGCTGTCTGTCTGCCTGTCTATGAGTAGATGTCTGCCTGCCTGCCTAATTGTCCATGAGTAGCTGCCTGGCTGCCTGCCTGCCTGCCTGCCTGTCTGTCTGTCTGTCTGTCTGTCTGTCTGTCCATGAGTAGTTATTTGTCTGTCTGTCAATGAGTAGCTGTCTTACTGTCTGCCTGTCTATGAGTAGCTGTCTGCCTGCCTGTCTATGAGTAGCTGTCTGCCTGCCTGTCTATGAGTAGCTGTCTGCCTTCCTGCCTGTCCAATTGTCCATGAGTAGCTGTCTGTCTGTCTATGAGTAGCTGTCTGCCTGCCTGCCCAATTGCCTATGAGTAGCTGTCTGTCTGTCTATGAGTAGCTGTCTGCCTTCCTGCCTGTCCAATTGTCCATGAGTAGCTGTCTGTCTGTCTATGAGTAGCTGTCTGCCTTCCTGCCTGTCCAATTGTCCATGAGTAGCTGTCTGCCTGCCTGTCCAATTGTCCATGAGTAGCTGTCTGTCTGCCTGTCTATGAGTAGCTGTCTGTCTGTCTGACTGCCTGCCTGTCCAATTCTCCATGAGTAGCTGTCTGTCTGTCTGCCTGTCTATGAGTAGCTGTCTGCCTGCCTGCCAGCCAGCAAGTTGGTTAACAGAAAATAAATTGTTATGGCTGAGTAAAATAAAATACAATAAACACAATTTGCCTGAAAATAGATTACCCAGCTATGAACTTTTTCATGAAAAAAAATGAGTAGTGATATGGCTGACTGAGTAAAATAAAACAATCTACCTGGCTATAAGTGAAGAGCAACTTCCGCAATTTCCGCAATTACCATTTCCGCAATTTCCGCAATTTCCATTTCCGCAATTTCCTCAATTTCCATTTCCGCAATTTCCATTTACACCATTTCCGCAATTACCATTTCCGCAATTTCCGCAATTTCCATTTCCGCATTTCCACATTTCCGCAATTTCCACAATTTCCATTTCCACCATTTCCGCAATTTCCGCAATTACAATTTCCGCAATTTCCATTTCCGCAATTTCCACAATTTCCATTTCCATTTCCAACTATTAATGGCAGCTGGGTTTCATCATTCAAATAAAATAGAATTCTGTCCGTTTAGCTATAAAATTATGTCAGGGAATAGGGATACACAGTATATGTCTTTCATTTGCATTGCATCTCCCCCTCCCCCCCCCCGAAGCTTTTATTTTCGTTCGAGTAATAGTACAACTCTAATAGTATTACTTATAATAATGTAATTAAAGATAACTTCATTCAGATTTATTTATTTTTATTTCATTTTCCAGATTTTTTTTTCTTTTTTTTAGATTTTCATAGCGCTTTTCAGAGCGCTTCCACTTTTCACCGTCTTTGGTCATCTTTTTCTTTGTTTCCCTTCTGGTGCGCAAGTCAAATTTACTATAGGCCTACCTATGTTGCAATGACGTGGTGATGTGGGCACATAATTGAAGACACACACACAGTCACACACGCAACAGATATGTCCAGCATGTAATTATGCATACAAGTTCAGTTTTGCTAAGAAGCAAAGAATTACAGCCAGTTCAGATTTTTTATATGTGTATGAGACAACATTAAACGATAGAGCCTACACTGTTCAAAAATTGACATGCAGCCTACAGTGGGAATATATGAAATTAAGTGGGCTGTCCTATCAAAGTATCAATCATAGAAGAAGGCACTTTCCCGGAATTATTCAGCTTCTCGCTCTCTCGCTGTGCGCAAGGCAGCCTCCCTTTACATAATTACATTCCCCACCGGTTCCGGAAAAAAACGGAATCTCTCTATTCCAGATGGCAGACAAAGCAAGAATAAGTAATAACAGGCGAGACAGATGTACATCATGTATAAGTTTATTTGTATTTAATAAAAGGATAGAAATATGACCTGTATTTAAATAAAAAAACTTTTGACTTTGACACACACACGACACGCACACATGTACGCACGAGCAAATGGAGTGAACGCCCGGAGGGTGCGGGTGTCCTGCAGGGATGCCTGGACTCATTATAGCCTATACGTATGCAGTCAATTATTATTATTTTCTCTCTCGTGCGCTGTCATGTCACATGTCATCCTGACCGTGCCGTTTGCTTTCATGGACAGATGAACAGAGACAGATCTTTATTTAATGTAATAAAATGGTCGGATTAATAGGCCTATGCTTCGACAAAGGTGAGAATTGGCACGCGCGCGCGCGCACACACACACGTGCGCCTTTCCCTGTGCGTTGGCGGTGTTTAAATTCCGGAGGGGGGGGGGGGGTGATTGTGTAGCCTACGTTTCGGACGCCGTTTCGGAGGGTGGGGTGCTTGGTGGGGGCTGGGGGAGGCGGGGTTGTGTGTTGGGTCGGAATGGGGGTGCGTCGGAATGGGGGTGCGTCGGAATGGGGGTGTGTCGAAATGGGGGGGAGTCGGAACGGCGATGCGTCCCCGATCATTTTCCCCCAGGGAGCCTACTTACACCAGCTTTCAGAGAACCTGAGAGCCACCTTCGACCTGCATCCTTCCTTGCTTCTAAAGGGCACTCTTTGTCATGGCTTCCAGCAGTTACTGGACCAAACGCCGGCGCACACTAAGGATCCTAACTTCTTTTGATTCATCCTCAGTTCAAGAGATAAATACAAGTGATATATTGGGAGAAGTGAATCCTGAATCCAATCTGACCTTTAATGTCAACGATGAGGAAGATGAAGTTTTCATGGACTGCCTAAATTCATTTGATGATGACTGTGATACTACACTTGTGAATGATACAGTCCCAGATGGTGACGGTATTATAGAGAGTAGTGACGAGAGTGATGCAGAGGAAGAAGGTGACAGTAGTGATGAATGTGATACAGTTGAAGATGAATGTACAAAATTGGCCAAGTTGCTGTGTGAGTGTAACCTGACGCTGCCAGATCCAAAAAGCTTGCTACACAAATTTGTTTCACAGCTTATTTGGATCTGGGATCGCGGAAGCAAATTCAATGACGGGGCTGTTCCTTTTTTTCAAGATACTTGGTAGATGATTGGATGTCTATCACCGTGTGGGCGTGCAAACACAACCAATCATATTGACGTGTCTACGTGACGTTTGTTTGGATGCGACATCAGGATGTTTACATGTAGTCCACTGCATTTCACAGAACAACTTGTTGCTAAAAAAGTTATCATGGATGTCGGAGATTTGTGTCGTTTTTGTAACGCCAATCTGCGCATAAAAGGTACTATTACGAATTCAAAGAATATATTTGTTAGTACTAAGCCTGTAAAAAGTGTTAACGAACGCCTGATAGCGTTAGGTTTAACACTGTTTAAAGACCCCGCCGTATCGTCTCGGATGTGTAAGCCATGTATTACATTGCTTCAAAGAATGGAAGTCGTTTATCCCATTTTCCGGCGCTGGCAAAAAGAGGACAAAGACCGAAGACCTGCAGAAACGGCTACCGCTACAGCAGAAACGGCTACAGCAGAACCACGGACGCCACCTGAGGAAACTGGACCGAGGACAGATAAACGTTACAGAGAGCCTACGCCTTCTAAAACACCACGGCGGATTAAAAAACCTCGCACTCCATCTCACACTTACACCCCTACATCGACTGATTCCCCAACAACCCCTTCTCGTAGGCTGTCTAAACCATCAACTGGGATGCCCGTACGGCGAAGCCTATTAGAGGTAAATTCATACTGTGAAACTATTTCTAATTGTGTCTAACCTAATGCTGCCAACTCGCGCTAATCCAGCTGCGCTGCTGCAATTGTATACATATGCTCATTCTATAGCAGTTCATTAAAAAAATATAACCATCTTAACATTAATGACTGAACATTGCTTTTCAGGCCGTGACCCCCCAAAATAATCATATTTGAACTAGGGACACCCTAGATAAATATTGTGAAAATAGCTGATCTACAAGCTCATAACGTGTGAGCTTGTAGTTTGGCTATTTTCAATGTTTTGCCTCTTTCTTATATCATTTGACAATTTGGCCAATGTTTGACCAGTTTGTATAGTATAGTTTGTTGAATACTTTTGATGCAGTAATGGTAAAACAAAAATAGATATTAAAAAGGTCTTGAAAGTTCTAAATTGTCACTTGCACTGTCGATTGAAAAAATCAGGTTGAGAACCACTGCTCATCTTTTGATCTGATAAGCACACTTGGCTCAGGGCATGAGCTTTGAAAGGGTCTCAAATAACAGCAGGCTGGGGGGGGGGGGGGCTGTCCCCCCAATCCTGCCTGTTCTCACTTACTTCACGAATCTCTTCCAAGCAGGCCTGGTAACTCACAGCTTTTAAAATATACTACACTGGTTAATGACTTTTCAAAGGAAATGTGACTAGGCAGGCTGTCATTAGCTAATATTCCCTCTCCATGGACATAATATTTGGCTGATGCTACTATAATGTGACATATTTTATCTTGGTTATCTGGCAGGGTCTAATCTCCCTTTACATCTCACAGCCCATCCTCCCTCCAACTCTACCTACAGAGGGGGGAGGTGTGAAGACAGGCAGATGTTAAATGAGTCACATGGTGTCAGAAACAATACATAGATACATGATACAATACATGAAATAGACCTGTAACACCAAACAGGATTCTCCCTCCCTAACCAATCGACATTCTAATATACAGTGGGACTTACCACCTACCTCTTGTGTGTATAATTTAAACTAATTGCACACGAATAAATTGCATATTTATTCCAGCATCTTTGCATGCTGCAATATTGTCTTATTTGCACAGTTTATATACTGATACTGGATTTTTATATACTGTTACTGTACTGTATATCTATATCTGTGCATAGTAGCAAATATTTATGTTGGCCTCTGTTCAGCTTTGTTGTCATGGTTTGTATCAGTTTTCTGTCTCAGTGCATTGAGAGTAACAAAAATAATGATTATAATTCCTTTTAAGTGAGCATGTATTAGGCCAATAATCATAAATCAGATCATGATCCATTATCTTTAGAAATGCATAGTCACAGTTATGATTATTTAATAATAACCCCCTTTGTTTTTCTTTCAGGTTACTATCAGGGGTAGAACAACAGTGTGTGACAACTACACAGCAGGGATTGTCGAACACCTCACCTTGGAGAATTGGACAACAGCAGCCAATCTGATTGTCAGACACCAAGAACTGTTTGGAGAACTTAAGAACAATCTCCTACAATTGATAGAGGATGAGAGCAAAAAACTGTGTAGTCCCTCCCAGGGTTGTATGTTGTGGCGGTCATCGGCAGATGATTTGAAGGCATTTTCATTCGCCCAGTTGCTGTCAGATCTCCAGTCTACGTCACCTTTCATATTTTCTATATTTAATCAAATCACCAAACAGTCTCCCCATGTCACCTGTGCTGCTGCTGCAATAGCTCTGAGAGGCAGGGAACCACGCTTGTCAGCCTTTGCATATTATGTGGACAGTGTTCTACTGTATGGAGGGGCAAAGAAGGCAGTTTTTAAAAGGCTCAGCAAACTGGGTATAACCACAACGCACACCAACGCTGTGAAAAAGCTCACCGAATTGGCAAAGACCTGCGGCCAGGAATTTCACCTACTGAAAGTAGCAAGTGAAATCACTACCGACAGAGTGGAGCAAATCAGCTTCACAGACACTGCTGAAGGCGGAGGTGCTATGGCTGCTGAAACAAGCCCACTGAGTGACACAGCGAGTGCAAGGGACCTGGATGAAGCTATCCTCAGCTTTGATCTGTCTGTCTTCTCAGGTTAGAAGGGCTATTCTTTTTGTTGATCATTGTTTATTTTGTCGCTGCATAAGTGTTTATCCTTTAATGTTATGAGTCCATTTATGTGTTAACACATTTTTATTCTGTGTGTGTGTGTGTGTGTGTGTGTGTTATACAGATGAAACCACCCAAAGCACCATGGAGAACACCATCGCTGCGCAGGGAGGTGCTGTTCTGGCCGGCAGTGTCTTGCCGCTAGGACGATCACAACCAACACCACCACCCACATATTCCATCATATTTGACAATCTGGATTTCTTCATCCGCCCACACCACCAGTCTACCAGGCAAGCAAACAAATCCATCCACTGGGTTCACCACATGGCTGTAGAAGACAGAGTGCCCATAACCCATCTCAGCAGGGACAAGCCAACTCAGCCAATTATGGACTATGACATTGGGAACTCCCTTCCTGGTCCTGAGATCCAAGCCCATATGCGACGAGAGTTTGTTGTGCTAGGGAGCCGCATTCTGACCCAGTACCTGGATGCTTTCAAGCCATTATCTGCTGTAGTGGCTAGTCACATCCCTCACCAATATTCAGACACAATGTCAAAGGCCTCCACCCACGTAAGTATTAAATTACTTACACTACAACTGTCAGTTGTACCATTGAGTTAACTTTTCATTAAGTTGAACAAGTAACAACTAGTGTACTGGCATAGGATTTAAACTAAAAACTTTATGCTACTATAATCCATATATTCTTCCTTCATAGCATCCTCTTGGACTTCTGTTCAAAGATGAGAACCAAACTGGGGACTTGGTAGACGTTTTACAGCACATCCAGAATGAGTAAGTATGGCTTGTCTTGGAATTTATGAAACACAATGTTCGTATTCGTGCAGTTTGTCAATACCACGGCATGCAAAAAAAAAAGTCAGTGTTTGTGCATTTCAGCGGCCATTGCTTATCAAAAAGTGACACTTTAACTTGCCAAATTAGTGATTTTCTACCACTAGTCATCTCAATCACATCATGGCATTACCGGATTTACATCACTCATCGCACAATTGCCCAACTTTACATGTCATAGACATTGTAACATCATCATTGATGTCATTACTGACCATAGTCATCAAAGATCGCACAATGTGGGACATTGATATTTGATAATGATATATTGGAAAAAGCCTTTATGTATCTCTACCATTCCAATATCGTTGAGTGCAGGGGCTTGATTACATGCTGCAGGTGCCCCACAGGCCTTATTAAGTTTTGAAATAAGGAAAATATATAATTTACTTACATATGCATCTGAAGGGAAGGGTTTTGATAAATCTAGTAAGTCTACTTGATGTTTCATGTAGGTATGTGCCAAAGGCCCCACATGGACTGGAAAGTGTTTTTGTAGGTGGGGACAGACTGACAGAGGGGAACAGTCGGAACATCCAGTTGTCCTATGCCGAAGGAGAGAGCAGGGAAGACAGACTGGAAGGCCTTGTCTTCAAGTTTGAGGATTGGCATGCAATCCGGAACCTGTTTGAGGTGGGTGAACTCACTCAATGTTTGACCTCAAACAGTTTATTCACAACAGTATGGACTAGCAGCCAATTACTGTACCACTTCCCCTGAAAACAAAGTTTGGACTAACTTGACTTATCTATGCTATCATGCTAATTATCATGACAATAATATTTCCTCCTAAATGAAATTGTTTGCTTACTGTACTACAACATCATTTGGATTTTAGATCTATCATCTGGTCTTTTACAAGGAGGATTCAGCCAGAGATCATGGGACACTGTTTTCAAATATGAACAGGTTGAGGTAAAAAAGAAATGTTCAAAGTGTTCTGTTCTGTTTTTATATATACATATTCTGATTCTAAGAGCCTTGTTAACTATTTTCCAAATCTTTTGCAGAGATGTTCTTTGTGATGAACTCCAGCCACCATGAATTACGGCTTGGTACTTTATCATTACGACTTACTGTGCTCTTTAGCGCCTGGGGAAATCCAGTCCAGCCAGCATGAATTCAGGCTTGGTACTGCTGGGGGGAGGGGAGGGGGGGCTGACTACTAACGACTGACGACTGATGATTTCTGACTTCATGAGCGATGACCCGGTTTGTGTTTGTATTGTCTGTATATATTTATGTGTGTTTGTGTTCATGTGATTTCAACCTTTCAATCGACTATACAGCCCCATACCGACTTCACTGACAACCTTTAACCCATCTTACCCTCCCAGTCCCCCAGATCCACCTAAACTTGCCTTTTCTATACCCCCAAGTCTAACTCCTTTCCCATCCACTGCTGTCTGTCTGTCTCATGTTTTGTCAACTGTTTGTTTGACTAACATTGTCTCCTTATAGTGTACTTTGTAGCCGCTTTGAATTATTGAAAAGCGGTATACAAGTAATTAACTAATTGTTGTTAATTCTGTTAATATTGTCATTGTTTGTTATTATTATGTAATACTTTACTAATATATGTGGGTCCTGTAACTGTTAAGTAACTCCTGCCACCACGATTTTGTCTGGTGATCCCCTAAATGTCGTCATCATCCTCAGCAATTATTATTCTTTGCCTCCTTCCCCTTTTTTTACTTCTCATATTTTTTTGCAGTTGCAGCAATGCAAAAAAAGGTCCTCATGCTGCGTTCAACGCATATAAAGACATGGTGAAAAAGGACACTGCTGCTCTGTTCCTGGCTGCCACAATGGAGCACTTTGGACTGAACAATGTCACAGGTACACAATTGATTGTCACTGATTATGGTCACATAGTAGTTGTCGACATTATTATATATTATTTCAAAACATTTCAATTATGAATGTGAAAATGTTTGACAAGGATATCTATTCTTTTGTCAGACACATTTCAGATAAAACTCCTATTCGCCAGACACTCTGTAGTAGATTTTATAATTTTTGTGTTTGAAATCTATCGTCAACTTTCCCATTTCACCAGCACTTGGCTGATGCAAATTTCCTGGGCATCTCAATTTCTTTTTTGAATTGTAGTTTAAATGTCATGGCTCTTTTTACTTTTCTATTGCTTCCACAACTACGTTATAGTAATTCTTGTTCATTTAAATATGTCTCAACAGATGTGCCAGAGGACTTCATCCCCAAGGACATCAGGTCTGGCTCACCAGATGTGAAAAGGAGCTGGTTGCATAAAGCCGTGACCCAAATTGTGGACCGGTTTGTCATGTTTAATGACATCTCAGACACTGTGACCGGTATCCGACAATGTGCCAGTGATCGTCCTCTACTGGGGAAGGAGCTCCAATGCCGCATGCCAAGTTGTCCCAAAACCTACAAGTACAGCAAGGCCAGGGAGAACCACGAGCATAAAATTCACGGCTTAACTGTGCCTACAATGAGTGTGCCAGAGCCAGTCATGCCTAGTTCCGTGGACCACAAACGACAGCACACAGAAGCAAGACTCAGCTTTGGCTTCATGCTGTCCAACATGCAGGATGCAGTGAAGGAGGGAGATGGAGAGAGGTTACTGAGGATGTACTCTGTAGCATTGCTATTCTACAAGGCCTATGGTCATACCCAATACTCCTACAGTACACTCCTGCTGACCGTGCAGGTCAACGCCACTCTCTCCCCTCGCCTAGCACACAGTCTGACCTGGAACAGGTTCTGGAATGGGAGCGGAGGGAAGGGCAAGAATATTTCTCTTGATTTGCATCTGGAACACCTTAACAATTTCTTGAAATCGTTCCTTAAGCGCACAGGCCCAAACATGACTGAGAAAGCAGCAGACAGGATCAGCAAGTCCATTGGGGTTCTGAAGGACATGATGGACATCACAGACACTGAGCTGGACGTATCGAAGTCCAGCGGCATCCATCATGCCCGTGACCAGACTGACGACATTCTAGCACTTGTTGAGGTTCTCAGAGAGGCCGAGCTGTTCAAAAACCAACCAGGCAGACAGTTCACAGCCTTCCCCAAGTTCAACAGAAACCTGCTTGCAAAACTGAAGCACAGCGAGGTGTGCAGTTGGATGAGGTCAAAGCTGAAGGAGTGGAAGGGTGTCCCTATTTGAACAATGACAGCATAGACTCAGAGACTTACTTCCGACTACATAAGTGTGGGACACAGACAACACCGCGAACTGAGAATTATTTTTCTCTCCCTCCCGCTCCACCTTTTCAAAACCAACTTTATACCATGGACTGTGACATTGGGAACTCCCTTCCTGGTCCTGAGATCCAAGCCCATATCTGCTGTAGTGGCTAGTCACATCCCTCACCAATTTTCAGACACAATGTCAAAGGCCTCCACCCATGTAAGTATTAAATGACTTACACTACAACTGTCAGTTTTCCAACGTGAACAAGTTGTGGTAAAAAAATAAGAAAAGTGTTCTGTTTTATATATACTGTACATATTCTGAATCAAAGAGCCTTGTTAACTATTTTCCAAATGTTTTGCTCCACCTTTTCAAAACCCACACACTTCACAGGTCCGTCGCTGCACCTCGATGACGTCACCCCCTGGTCCAGAGAGCCTGCCCAAGAACACACAAGAGCCAACTCTCCAACATCCCGAAAACAACGTTTCCCCTCTTGCACGCATAGATAGAATAGAATACTGGTATAGTCCCCACTCCTTTTGGGGTCTTATTTTTGTCACATTATTATATATATGTATGTGTATATATATATATATATATGCACAAAGGTGAAATTCATCCTCTTCTTTTTACACATCCTAGAAGAGTCTTGCTCAAGGAAACGCACATCGACACATTGCCTGGCCTGGAATCCTACGCAGTAGCGACGTCCATCATGGTTCCCCCAAGAATATCTGCTCCAATCCAGCACAACTCTGCATATTCACAGCAGTAACGGCTCTACAGCTGGGTCAACCAAGGGCTCTGGCTTCCCAGGCGGGCTCAGTAACCACTCAGCTATGGGGTATGCAATTCATATTTCAACACTATTCATACTGCCCCGTGTGTTGCCTTGTTTTCACTATGCCGTCTGAACAATATTTTCATCAAAGGTTCAGTTTTAATGTCACCATCCATGTAATCATAACAGTAAAACATGTTTACACTTTATTCACTAATCCCGTATCAACCTCAGTGGATACACATACCCTCAGCTAATAACAGCTTCAGCTTGAATGAAGCCTTTGTCTTCCATTGACAAACATGACCATTTTTTTATGACCCCCCCCATTTCTCTCCCTCTGCAGCCGCAGTAGATGCCACAGCCAGTCATCATTACATGGCTTCCACCCCTACCCAGCAACGACAGGGCCTTCCACAGCAACAACAAGTCTGCACTGTCGCAACGCATTTTTAAGTATGCAAAAACGGCAAAAATAATCTCAGGGTTTTTTGTGTTAAATCCAGTAATGTTATTGAGAAAAATGTTGCTTTTTAAAAGCCATGCAACCCATTTAGACCGGGAAATAATCTGTAATTTTTAGATTTATTTGGCTATTCAAAAATAGCAGATCTACAAGCTCATAGCACGGCAGCGAGTGCCACGCTATAAACTTGTATATCTGCTATTTTTGAATAGCCAAAGTATAAAATATCGATTATAAAGTGGTTACACGGTTCCCGGTTTGAATGGGTTAAGCTATAGCTATGGTGAGTTTGAACTTAGTGAGACTGCAACTGGCTCCTAGCACCACAGGAAGTCATTCCTGCCTGTGTTCACCAAACTCTCCTTTCAGCGTTAAAGCGTTTTACTGAGTCTGAGTCAGTCAATAATATAGCCTTGTAGTCTTTAAACATGCCCACGATACACTTTAGATAACGTATATCTGATTGTGCTATAAAAGTCTGCAATAACTGCTGCCAAGTAGCCAAAAATTGTGCAATAATTCACTGTTTATATTCATCAATGACTGCCGAGTGTGACCGTGGATCAGGCCTCTTCATGGAGCCCACCAGAAGTGTGACCTGGACCCGATGTGGACCAGACCACTCCACGGATCCCACCTGCCTATTTCTCTGTCTTTTTTTCTCTCTGTCTATCTCTCTCTCTCTCTACCCCCCCCCCTCCGACACGGTCGAGGCAGATGGCCGCCCACCCTAGAGTCGGGTTCTGCCTGACGTTTCTTCCTAAAGTGGAGTTTTTCGTTACCATTGTCGCAATATTGCTTGCTCTGGGTGGATCTTTGTTGGTTGTAAAGTGTCTTGAGACAACTTGTGATTTGACACTATAATAAAATTGAATTGAATTGACCAAGGGCATCTTATTTTTCTCATTTGTCACCACACATTGCAGGATGTAAGAAAATATGTATCTCGAATAGGAACTTAACAAAGGGTACTTGAAAAGGATATGAGAATGCATAGTTGGGACCTTATTGAATATAGGCTACGCACGTATTGTTTTTATGATCCTGTTATATATATTGTTGTGATTTTCCCCTACCTAAGTATGCTCAACTATAGCATTTACTGTTTTTATAAATACATTTTTCATTTGCCTCACTTGTTCATGTTTACTTTGTAAAACTACATAACATGTTTCTAAAGTATCAAAGCTGGATCCCATGTGTTAAATTGCAAATTGATCAATGCCTCTAGCCGAATGATTTGAAACAATCAATTTGAGAGTCATCATGCATAGTGAAAAGGGTGACATACAGTACCAGGACAGATGTACATTTTTACTTATTTTGTGATAAACGGTTCTTAATCAAAGTGAAATTTGCATACCTGGAAAATAAACACCAGATTTTTTGAAGTGACAAACTTTTAATAACTTTTATGTTCAAATTACATACAAAACCATTTTAATCATGAGCATTCAGTCAACTGAATATTCCACAGCTCGAGTTGACAACCAATCTGAATCTTATAATAGCCTTTAATGGCCAACTGCTTATTCGTCAGACGATTCTGAGCTGCTGTGCTGTGTTCCCATCTCAAAGTCGTCCTCATCTTCATCAAAATAGCCTGTATAATTGATGTCTGGCTCAGTGAAGCTATCCTCTTGATAAGGCTCTACATCGTCAATGTCACCAAAGACTTCATTGATGATTAGCAGAATTTCTCTTGCATGTTTTTTTCTGAATACAGGAAGGTTTCTAAGAATGTAGGACAAGTCAAATATGTGTGTGCCGTGTTCTACTACTGCATCTATGAGCTCAGCACTGAAACCAGTACATGCTGACTTGCTAGTGTAGACATGTGCTGTGTCTTTTTCTAAACAAACCATATACTCCTCTAACATTTCCCGGATAAGAGATTTGTCCTCTTGTGTTACCACTCGACATTTCCCTTGCATGGCAACATCTTGTTCTATTACCTCATGTTTGGGGATAGGCTCGTAACACTCTTCACCTGCACATGAACATACAGAGTGGCAATAGCTGCAGCAGACATGCCCTGGCTCTACACTTGTTGGCTGGTTTTCAAAATGACTGTACAGTGCTTTTCTAAAGCAGCTCTTAGTGCCAGTGTGTATCAGTTCTTTCACTTCTGGACCAGCCCTTTCAGGTTTTTTGATAGCATACAAAATTGCATGTGACTGCAACCCATTTCTGCCAGCCCTTCCAACTTTTTGAACAATGTCTTCAACATCCTCTGGCAAACCATACATTAGAACATGAGAAACATTAGGGAAATTCAAGCCCATCCCAAGAGCTGTTGTTGCAACAACCACTCTGCAGCTCCCCTCTCCACTAAAGGAGGCCAAAACTCTGTCTTTGTACTTTGACAGTGTATTGCTGTGGAAGATTCCTATAAGGTGGTTCTCAGCCTTCTGATCCTGGTCTTTGTTAACCCAAGCATCTTCTCCCAATTCTGCTTTAAGATAGGTGAACACTCTCCCAAGTGACTTCAGTGCTCTGCAATAGATTATAATGGGAGACATTGATAGACCCTTATCTTTGACCTCCTTTACCACCCAGTCCATACAGTTCAAGTTATCGGCAGGAACCCGAATCAGTCCCAGTCTGATGTTTCTCCTGTTTGGGCTAACAGTCACGAGAGTTGCCTCCTCCATATCCAGCATCCTGGTCACACGGCCTCTGTTCTTGTTATCAGCCGATGCTGTCAACGCTAACACAGGTAAACCTGAAAGACAAGTGCACATGTATCAGCAAACAAGCATTAATGAAGAACTGTATGCTACACTTTCTATAGCGTTGTAAAGGGGAAATAATTAGGTTATTTATGTTATCGGTAGCTTCAGCTAAAGACTGACGTTTCCATATATCATAATGTATTTTCTTTAAATGACAAATAACTATACTTGGACAGCACCAACTTCTATGATCTGCTCCTGTAGTGTATACACCCCTCCCCCTAATCAGGCTATAGAGGGGGTTTATCCTCCCCAAGTTGCCAGCACAACACAGCCCTCCCCCTAACCTTAAAAAAAGGGGGATTAACCTAACCAGGTTGCCAGCCCAATGCACACACAAAAGAAACAGCCCCCCCAACATTCCCCCCTCAGTTAGCAGCACAATGCAGCCCCCCTTCCAAACACAATCAATGCCCCTTTTCTGGATTGATATTAATTAATCATGTAGCATTACTGTGTTTCAAAACTCACCTTCTTTGACTAGGGATCTTAGTTCATTCAGCCTGGAAAAGGCTTCTCTGAAGGCTGGCTTCCCGTTTGCTCCCAGCCCCCTGGTTGAAAGAAAAAGACATCCTAAATTGAGTCTAGGTAGCAGCAATAGTAACGTGCATAGTTGCATTACAGCAATACAGTAACAGTAAGATCTGTTTAACATTTGGTCTGTTTGTGTGTGTTAGCTTATTGTTTACAATATAATATTTGACATAAATGTTACAACACTTCGTCTTGGAACTACTGTAGCCGTATTTAGAAACACGCTGCTCTGTTACTGTTTTGTTTTACAGTTTAATGTGTAGTGTAACAATTACACTATACAGCCATTTAACGGTGTTTAGCTTACCATTTGTATGCGACGTGAACTTCATCGACGACAATGCCAAGTAGGTTTTCACGATACACTTGTGATGAAAGCATATCACGCCATTTATCGCTAAGTAACCAAGATTCCGGGCTGCCAAAGACCAGCTGACATCGGCCGTCGAGGATGTCGGCGTGTGCTGCATTATCTACGAGTTGCGCAGCATAGAGTCCAAGATTCGTAGCCTCTTTGATTTGATCTGCTACGAGGGCAGTCAAAGGAGAAACGACGATCAATATAGGCTTCGGCGTCCCCAGTTCTTTCACTACCAGTGGAGCTAGTTGGTAAATTAAACTCTTGCCGAAGCCAGTCGGGAGGAGCGCAAAAACATCTTTTCCACGCAAAAAAGCCTTCAGTGCCATACTTTGCTCTTCTTTCAACGAAGAAATATTGTCCAGTTGAGAAATAACTGATGTTATTGCAGCTTCTATCGTCATATCGCTCATGGTAGCGGCCATGTTGACTAGTGAATAAGTGAAACAACTACACAACACAGCAGCTTCTATATACCGTCACATCCGCTTTTGCACATATCCCGCCTTTAGCTCACGCTGATTGGTTCGGTACGAAGCTGATCTGTCTCAGGCTCAACTCTGTCGGAAGTCCCAGATGAGTGTTGTGTTGGGGAATATGTTGCCTCAATACCGCCCTCATCTGGCAGCGTCAGGTTAGTGTGAGTGGGCTCTGAGGAACGATGTCCCACAGAATACACTCTCAGATCTTCTTTGTACACTGCAGGAGTTCCATCCAAATTTGCCAAAGCAAGCCCGCACCCTGCTTAAAACAGCAAAAATAGTAGCCAATGTTAAAAACATAAAAGGAGGTGAATATTTACATTTTGGCATTCTTTCTTACCTACAGACAATTTCAACAAGTCTCATCAACAGTGTTAGCAACACTATTGGCCTCCAAATTAATGTTGATGGATTGTCTTTGTTTAAGAAGAGCTCTCTACAGTTGTGGCCAATTTTAGGTAAAGTGTCATTTGAAAAGGAACCTTTTGTAATTGGCATCTTTTGTGGCAACAGCAAGCCTCTTGATTTAGAGCAGTATTTAGATGACTTTGTGCAGGAGGTAGCCAGGCTTGAAGGAGGCTTTGAGGTGGCAGGAAAAAATTTCAGATTGACGATTGACTGTTTAATTTGTGATGCTCCTGCAAGAGCCTTTATCAAAAACATTAAGGGACACAATGGGTACTTTGGTTGTGAGCGCTGAGTCTATGTCAAACATCACATGACTTTCCAAGAGAAGACGGCTACACTACGTACAGATGATCAGTTCTCTAGGCAGGAGGATGAGGATCACCACAAGGGCAACTCTCCCCTTGCACGGCTTAGCATAGGAATGGTCACAATGTTCATTTTGGACTACATGCACCTCGTTTGCCTCGGAGTGACTCGAAGATTGATATTCTTTTGGATGAAGGGTGATTTGTCGGGCGGTGATGGCCATTTCTGCCAGGTTGCAGCAGCTAAGGCAACACATCCCTGTCGAGTTTCAAAGAAAGCCAAGAAGTTTAGCGCACGTAGACACATGGAAAGCCACCGAGTGTCGCCAGTTCTTACTTTATACAGGTCCAATTGTCTTAAAAGAGTTCCTTCCCTCCTCCCACTACAATAATTTAATGAATTTCTCCGTTGCCATGTACATGATGCTCTGTCCTGCCTTGTGCAATTATTATTGTGACTATGCTGATAATCTCATGAAACATTTCTTATGTGAATTTGAGCAGCTGTATGGTATTGATGAATTGATCTATAATGTTCACAATTTGACTCATTTGGCTGATGATGTTAGGAGGTATGGAGCTTTAGATGGAGTGTCAGCTTTTCCATTTGAAAACTATATGAGGAAATTGAAAAAAGCAACTCGCAAACCACAATTTGTTCTTTAACAGATATTTCATATAATTACACTTGAGCGGACCTTTTTTACAACAAAAAAAGCAAAGCAGACGGACAGCAAGGCACCTTTGCTGAAAATGAAACACTCTTGTGGCCCATCAATACCATACCTGCCTCACTGCACACAGTATAAAAAGGCTGTGTTTCAGGATTTCTGTGTTGCCACAACTACAGGGGACAACTGTGTGATGGTTCATGGGGATTTGGGACTGGTACAGAACATACTATGTGATGAAAAGTCGGATAGAAAGTACATCATGTTCAGGAAGTTTTCAAAGCTAGATTCTCTTTACTCAAGTCCTCTAGATTCAAAAGACATTGGCATTTATAAAGCAAGTCATCTAGAAAGTACAGATCAAATAATCTGTTTGTCAGCTATAACAAGAAAATATGTTTTGCTTCCCATGGACACAGAATGGGCAGCTATTCCTTTCCTCCATAGCTACTGAGTGTTTTTGTTTTTATTTTTGTTTGTTTGTTTTTTTGTCTCTTCCTGTTTATGTATTCATTTTCAGCTCCTCCTAATGGCGTTGTACAAAATTGTGGAGTTCCTGGATAACTCTGTAGCCATTGTGAGCAGCAAATGGCTTAATGAGGACTCGTCAATGACTATGTGGCCACCGTACAATGACCCCAGCAAAATCAAGGCAGCTTTGGTGACGCATGATGTTCCCATGTTCACATGGACAGCACATCAAATCAAAATTTTGGCAACGGCAGGTATTTATTTTCTTCCAGATTTGGGAGCCATTAAATTTAAAGGGCCACTTGAGCCATTTTCGATGCTTCATATAATTGGTCCTCACTAATGTTCATTATAAAACGGTACCATTTTGTCGACAGCCCTTCTCTGAGAGACAGACCAAGTAGACAAACATCGTACCATGTTATAATGAACATTAGTTAGGACCAATTATATGGAGATTGGTTGAAAATGGCTGAAGTGGTCCTTTAAGTGCTTAATCGATAACCTTTTTATTAAAGCATTTAAAAATAATGTACTTATTTGATTATTCTTAAGTAACTACTAATAAAATAGCTGATATTTGATTGCCTAAATTGATGCAAGGCGTGACACTTACTTTGTTTCTTACTGACACTTTGTTTCTTACTTGCACTTATTTTGTTACATTACAGTGGATTATGAAAAGGCAAGGTCTAAAGCCAAAAAGGCAGAAACAAGTTTCATTATTGAAAGTGAACCCGAAGAATTGGATCGCAGTCAGCGGTCAAGACAGTAAGTGTTCATTTCGTATTTTTTATTTGTCTTAATGCAAAGCTGTTTAAATATTATATAAGGATTGTAGTACTCGTGCATTCCTCTATATGTTCTGAACAAGATCATGAGAGCTATTACTATGGCTAAAATAGTATGAACCAGTCATTCAGTTTGTGTGCTAAAATGCATTCTTAGATTGTTGCTCCTCATTTTCCACAGAGCTACTAAACGCTACACTGAGCCTGAGTGTGCGCCACCAAAACGGCCCAGACAGTCTGAAGTGGTAACAGTTTCGGTCGTACACCAGCCACCAGTCCCACCACCACCAATGGGTTTGCTGTCTTCAAGTCACCGTGCATCAGCGAGTCCCCTACCTCCGGCCAGTCCACTGCCAACGCCGAGTCGCCTACCACCGGCCAGTCACCTGTCAATGCAGAGTCGCCTCCCACCGGTCAGTCACCTGTCAATGCAGAGTCGCCTACCACCGGCCAGTCATCTGTCAACCGCGAGTCACCTACCACCGGTCAGTCATCTGTCAACCGCGAGTCACCTACCACCGGTCAGTCATCTGTCAACCGCGAGTCACCTACCACCGGTCAGTCACCTGTCAATGCAGAGTCGCCTACCACCGGTCAGTCACCTTTCAACGCAGAGTCCCCCACCACCGTGGGCCAGTCACCTGTCAACACCGAGTCCCCCACCACCGTGGGATAGTCACCTGTCAACGCTGAGTCCCCTACCACCGTGGAGTCACCTACCACCGGCCAGTCACCTGTCAACAGCGAGTCCACCACCGGCCAGTCACCTTTCATCTGTGAGCCACCTTCCACCTGTGGTCGTACCCCCTGCTGTGAGGCGTGCTCCATCAGCAGCAGGTATGTTTGATAGCCCAAATAGATACATGGGGAGACAGGAATGCCCACAAACGTCACATCTGGATTTAGCATGGTTCATGTATGTTTACGTCTGCAAACAGTTTGTTTCAGGATGTTGAATTTAATGTTGAATTAATCAATTGGAGTAGCTTCCCACACAACACACTTTAACAGCTAACTAAGAATGGCAGCTTCCATTGTAAAATCTGTAGTTTACTAATGTAACCCAAATTAACTATTAATAATGGTTAAACAGGATTTTTACATTGTAGCTCCGTCCTGTTAACCCATTTAGACTTGAGGACAATTCTGAAAACGCCTTCTAAATCCTAAAGCCACGTTGATGTTTCACCGTTGCGACACGACTTAGGCTGGAAAATAGCAGATCTGCTATTTTCGGCATCCAACTCTGTCATATGGTGACGTATGGGGCTTTAAGAGTTTCAGAAATGAATGGCATAGACACGTTCCCAGATTAAAAGGTATAACAGCATGTAGATTATCCCGGTCTGAATGGGTTAAAAAGGTACTGCTCTAGCTCCGTATTCTTTACCATGGAGGATAGGTTTGGATTTGGCTTTTGTATAAATCCATGCACGGTAATGACCGATCATCAGACGGTAATGGAATTATGCAATATTACACGAGAGGTTGTGCTTTACTGTGATCCCTCAGAGCCGAGTTCCGTAAGCAGCGCTGAAGGACCCGGCACAGCTGATATTAATATTATACTGATATGTATATTTGATATGTATATATTGATAATCATATCTATAGAAAATTATATCCGATTCCACTCCCCAGCTAAGAGGTGCTGATGATGCTACAGTTTCTGTTTAGTTTCTAATTATAGTTTTTCCTTCTCAGGTATGGACAGATACTTAATTAACACGATGGAGGAAATTAAGGACAGGCTGACTATGCTGGAGAAGGCAGTGGCAAATCTCTCTCGCTCAAATACAGCAGAGATCACGTTGCCTGATGACATCACATTGCCCCTTCAAACCTACGAGGACATGGATGTCTTGGAGAAAAGAATTGAAGACCATCGCTGTCGGAAAGATTTGGTATATAAATAAATTATATTGTATGCTATCTAAATTCAATTTGACTATTGTATAATCACTTAGCAATTCTACATACAGTGGCCCTAACCTGTTTTGCTTTCTATCATTTGATTTTACCAAAGGCAATAATGTTTTATTGTGTTTTAATGTTTTATGTCAGATTGCCTATCTAGGAGCCATTGGTGGGTGTGATGTCCAGGCTGCAACAAGAAGGTTGATGACGACATTGATTGGCCATTCTCTAGCCAATCAATTAAATTGGAACGGCTCAAATCAAAAGAGACCTTTTCAGTCCCTGAGACTGAAGAGGGTTGTAACCGGTAAGTCTAAATAACTCAATTCAAAATTGATCATTTTCACCCTAATCAAACACGTACTCTGTACGTACTGTTAGTCAAACTCGTATTTGAAGTCAAATTCAAACACTTGTATGGAAAATGTATTTACTTTATTATAGAGCAGTGGTTCTCAACCTTTTTACACCAGGTACCACCAAGTACACTATTTTTCAAAAATAGCAGATCTACAAACTTGTATATCTGCTATAATAGCCAAAAGAAATAAAAAAAATGTAATGTGTTCCCGGTCTTAAAGGGTTAAGAAATCAACTCTTTTCAGTAGGCTACATGCGTTTGGTTGTAAGACACCGTTTGAAATGGGTTTCATCATATATGAAATTATGAATGACTCATTATCACCACACTATCTGCAGGCTACTCCTCTGCCCCACTCCAGTTCTGTTGAATCCCAGTTTCCGCGTCATATTAACTGGGTTATTGTGCCATTTAATCGGCACCAATTGGTGCTGGGAGTCTGGGTGCGATTTCACTGGCGCTCCTGGAGCGCTCTTCTGTGATGTGTGACCCTACACATCCACCACTTCAGTTTCTACGTGCTGCTGGTCAAAATATTCTCCTTGATCCACACTTAGTTCCAGTTTTGAGCCGCGATTGCATCATTTTAACTCTTCCATAATTCTCAGAAGTTTTTCGATAGTAGCCTATTATATGTTTTTATATATCAGTCCCCACATTTTTATTTTTTGGGGAGGTTGCTCTGCGTACCACCAGAGGAGGCCTCGCGTTTCACCGGTGGTACTCGTACCACAGGTTGAGAACCACTGTTATAGAGTATTAGAAAACAGGCAGTAGGGTTAAAAAAAATACACTTATGCGTTATGCATAAAGAGTTGCGATACAATCTTTGAAATAGCTAGCAAATAGAAATAGCATAGCAAGTTGCTGTTGGTTAAAAACCTTGTATGTCTATACCATCAGGAAATGGTCATAGAAATTCCAGTAGAGTTATTTAGTATCAAGTAGGGCTTTCATTTACAAAAACAGAACAAAATCACATAAAGTTGAAGGATGTTGATATAAGATCTGCCCGACAGCAACGAATAAGAAATTGCTTACTACAAAAATAATTGTTTCATATAAGCCTATTTGTTTTTATGTTTCAGAGGCTGTAAGAAAGTGCCGCATTCAGCCTAGTCCTCAGGAGTCGGATGTGGCAAAGGAGATAATGGTGTGGCTGCGGAACTCGCGAGACAGAGCGGGTGGACGAAAGCAGCGATTTCACCGTCAGCTGGCTTGCAGTGAGGCCGCAGTGGAAGAGTAAGCTTTGACAATGAATACTTAAGTATAAATATGTATGTATGTATGTAATTGTATGTATGTTAAAACATTTTTTTTAAATATATTTCCAGGTGACTGGAGTTTGGAGTGGGTGACCGTTGCAGTGCGTTGCACGATGGGATGAAAGGGAGGACAGAGAGAGAGAGTCGACCGTCCATTCTTTTTTTTTTAACTTCACAGAATTACAAGTAGGCCTATGCATTTTTCTTACAACTGATTTTTTCTTTTTTTTTCACAATCTCAGCTGCTACCTCATTAGTAGAGGCAGTACAGGACTCCGCCTTTACTAAATATGTTTGGTTGAAGCCTCAGGGCATATGTAATTTGTTCCATCTGGTAAATGTCCCATATTTTTTCCACCCACATTTAATTGTAATGGATTTGATGGCCGCTGTAAGCAGCACATGCAATAAATATATTTATTGCATATCACTGTCCATTCTTTTGTTGTCCATCTGCTATCTTTAGCTGTTCCACCGTTTGGTTGGGCGAGAGGCAGGTTATTGTATGTATGTATTGTCTATTGTATGAGTTGAAGTGAACTTGATGAAAATGTACTTTACTAATAAATTAACAGTGCCTGAAGAAAAGAGACTGTTCGTTCATTCATTCATTCTATACAAGTGGGTTGTACCCCAAAGTATTAATTTCGGCCGTGGAATTGAACTTGATTCAGTTCCCCTGTGTCTGCCGGTTTTGATAGAAAGGTTGCACTGGTTTTATATTTGCAAATGTGTTTTATATTTGTTTTGTATTACATTACATTGAATCATTGATTTGAATCCCTTTGACTATTGAATTTTCTTTTACAATACAGATCTTAGTAATGCAGTGACTGCATACATTTTATATTAATAGAATATTTTGGTGTTATAGTTTGATGGGGCTTCCTGAGGGCTAAGTGAGGGCTGCTTAGTCAGAGCCCCAAGTGGGCCAACGGGGGGCCACTGTAGGCATGTCAGGGCTATGTGAGGGCTAAGTGAGGGCTGCCCATGCAGGGCCAGCACTTAGGGGCCCACACTTTGCCAATGAGCAAGCCCTCTGGGGCCCTGTGTGGGCAGCCCACGGTGGGCCCTTAAGCCAGCCCTAAGTGGGCCCTGACGGGGCCAGTGCAGGCTCGCTTGCAATTGGACTTCCCCCCGCTGTCCTCGCGTCAAACGATCGCGCTCAGTTACTTTTTAATGCCTCGTGAATTTACAGCGATTTACAGTCCCTCCTCACGCTGACGTAAGGCTTGCCTCCCCCGCCCGTCTCTCTCTCTCTCTCAGACAAGGATGTGCATTATATGTATAAAATACATAATTTGTTAACTATTGAATATAATTAAGTGGATTCTTCTTCTACTTCTTCTTCTTGCGGTTATATTTATTATTATTATTATTGTTGTTGTTGTTATTATTAATAATAATAATATGTACCTGCAGACTAGTAATTGTAACTTTAGTTCAGGCTAGCCTCCCTAGCCTGGAGCCGAGGCTTTACCCGGCATGCATTGCAGTGTTGTTGTTTTTGTTGACTGTTGAATCGACGTACGGTGGAGGCAGAAGACAAGACTCTCCGTCCAACAAATGCTTATATTAGTTCTTACACAGTTTTTCTCCGGAGAAATTCAGTTGAAAGGTCAGTGTATTTTTATATCCGATATCTACCGTGTGTAGTGTAATTGCACGTGTTAGAATCGTTTCGATCTTTATCTGTGTATGTTTCCCTCTAGCTAGCTAGCCTAGCTACCTGGGCAATCTATTGTTTGGACGAGGGGATAGCATTAGCAAACGTATAACTCATGCTATTTTAACAGGCTTGTAACTTCTTATTGTGTTGATAAGTCCTTAAACACAATTATTCGAATTAGATAAGATTTGATACGTTGCTTGTGTAGACTACATAAACAGCATTTAGCTGTAAATCACATTTTTTGTCATTCTTTGTTTCAGAACTTCTCCTATGGTACCACATCAATACAGCATGGGGTCTGTGTGTATGTGGGGTCTGCAAGGCTAAATCTTCGTCAAATGTCTGTCTTGAAAATATCACATAGTAGGCTAATGTTTAAAACAGACTTTTTTTGTTATTCTATTATAGGTGCAGATGCAGTGACCAAAATGAGCATTGCCATGCAGGTACGTTCTGAGCCATTTCTTTTACTCTTCTCTCTGTTGTCTCCTCTAGTTAGTGCTTTTGCTAGGCCACAATTGCAAATAAAGATTTGTCTAATTACAACACATTTTGATTTAATTTTTGTCATTTTAGTCATTTTGTTGTTTTATTCTAAGCCTGATTTTTACACTGAATATAGCTTTACTGCTGAATATAGCTGGTCTACAAGCTCGCAGCACATTGTGTGCTTGTAGATCTTCTGTTTTCATCAAATTGATTTTATGTACATACAATGTTTACCATTTTGTTGTTACTGTGATTTCAGACACAGGACTTGGATCTGTTGGGCGTACAAACGGTAAGAACATTTCTACCACTGAATTAAGGTTGCATGCTACAAGCTCTCTTGCCTCAAGTTTGCTGTTACATTTGAAAGAAATTTGACTTGAATTTGATTTCATTTTACAGACAAGGTGACATGCTGTACAGAGCTGAGACATCGTTCTTTAATTTAAGGTAATTGTTCATTTTACCAAGGACAGAAAATTGGCACCCAACAATGTGTAACTGTGTACCATTGTTACCATCATAACATTTTAAATTACTGAGGTGTATTATGATGAGTACTACACTATGAGCTTGTAGATCTGCTATTTTTCAACAGATAACAGCTTTTAAAATAATGTTTAAAACCTATGAGGCGACACAGATGCGTCCTCAGGTCTAAATGGGTTAAGGCAGTGGTTCTCACAGCCATCAAAACGTTATCCCACATTTCACAGCAGTGATAATAATAATAATAATTATTATTATTAATAATAATAATAATAATATGTACCTGCAGACTAGTAATTGTAACTTTAGTTCAGGCTAGCCTCCCTAGCCTGGAGCCGAGGCTTTACCCGGCATGCATTGCAGTGTTGTTGTTTTTGTTGACTGTTGAATCGACGTACGGTGGAGGCAGAAGACAAGACTCTCCGTCCAACAAATGCTTATATTAGTTCTTACACAGTTTTTCTCCGGAGAAATTCAGTTGAAAGGTCAGTGTATTTTTATATCCGATATCTACCGTGTGTAGTGTAATTGCACGTGTTAGAATCGTTTCGATCTTTATCTGTGTATGTTTCCCTCTAGCTAGCTAGCCTAGCTACCTGGGCAATCTATTGTTTGGACGAGGGGATAGCATTAGCAAACGTATAACTCATGCTATTTTAACAGGCTTGTAACTTCTTATTGTGTTGATAAGTCCTTAAACACAATTATTCGAATTAGATAAGATTTGATACGTTGCTTGTGTAGACTACATAAACAGCATTTAGCTGTAAATCACATTTTTTGTCATTCTTTGTTTCAGAACTTCTCCTATGGTACCACATCAATACAGCATGGGGTCTGTGTGTATGTGGGGTCTGCAAGGCTAAATCTTCGTCAAATGTCTGTCTTGCAAATGTAAAAAATATCACATAGTAGGCTAATGTTTAAAACAGACTTTTTTTGTTATTCTATTATAGGTGCAGATGCAGTGACCAAAATGAGCATTGCCATGCAGGTACGTTCTGAGCCATTTCTTTTACTCTTCTCTCTGTTGTCTCCTCTAGTTAGTGCTTTTGCTAGGCCACAATTGCAAATAAAGATTTGTCTAATTACAACACATTTTGATTTAATTTTTGTCATTTTAGTCATTTTGTTGTTTTATTCTAAGCCTGATTTTTACACTGAATATAGCTTTACTGCTGAATATAGCTGGTCTACAAGCTCGCAGCACATTGTGTGCTTGTAGATCTTCTGTTTTCATCAAATTGATTTTATGTACATACAATGTTTACCATTTTGTTGTTACTGTGATTTCAGACACAGGACTTGGATCTGTTGGGCGTACAAACGGTAAGAACATTTCTACCACTGAATTAAGGTTGCATGCTACAAGCTCTCTTGCCTCAAGTTTGCTGTTACATTTGAAAGAAATTTGACTTGAATTTGATTTCATTTTACAGACAAGGTGACATGCTGTACAGAGCTGAGACATCGTTCTTTAATTTAAGGTAATTGTTCATTTTACCAAGGACAGAAAATTGGCACCCAACAATGTGTAACTGTGTACCATTGTTACCATCATAACATTTTAAATTACTGAGGTGTATTATGATGAGTACTGTGGCACTCTGTGCCACACTATGAGCTTGTAGATCTGCTATTTTTCAACAGATAACAGCTTTTAAAATAATGTTTAAAACCTATGAGGCGACACAGATGCGTCCTCAGGTCTAAATGGGTTAAGGCAGTGGTTCTCACAGCCATCAAAACGTTATCCCACATTTCACAGCAGTGATAATAATAATAATTATTATTATTATTAATAATAATAATAATAATATGTACCTGCAGACTAGTAATTGTAACTTTAGTTCAGGCTAGCCTCCCTAGCCTGGAGCCGAGGCTTTACCCGGCATGCATTGCAGTGTTGTTGTTTTTGTTGACTGTTGAATCGACGTACGGTGGAGGCAGAAGACAAGACTCTCCGTCCAACAAATGCTTATATTAGTTCTTACACAGTTTTTCTCCGGAGAAATTCAGTTGAAAGGTCAGTGTATTTTTATATCCGATATCTACCGTGTGTAGTGTAATTGCACGTGTTAGAATCGTTTCGATCTTTATCTGTGTATGTTTCCCTCTAGCTAGCTAGCCTAGCTACCTGGGCAATCTATTGTTTGGACGAGGGGATAGCATTAGCAAACGTATAACTCATGCTATTTTAACAGGCTTGTAACTTCTTATTGTGTTGATAAGTCCTTAAACACAATTATTCGAATTAGATAAGATTTGATACGTTGCTTGTGTAGACTACATAAACAGCATTTAGCTGTAAATCACATTTTTTGTCATTCTTTGTTTCAGAACTTCTCCTATGGTACCACATCAATACAGCATGGGGTCTGTGTGTATGTGGGGTCTGCAAGGCTAAATCTTCGTCAAATGTCTGTCTTGCAAATGTAAAAAATATCACATAGTAGGCTAATGTTTAAAACAGACTTTTTTTGTTATTCTATTATAGGTGCAGATGCAGTGACCAAAATGAGCATTGCCATGCAGGTACGTTCTGAGCCATTTCTTTTACTCTTCTCTCTGTTGTCTCCTCTAGTTAGTGCTTTTGCTAGGCCACAATTGCAAATAAAGATTTGTCTAATTACAACACATTTTGATTTAATTTTTGTCATTTTAGTCATTTTGTTGTTTTATTCTAAGCCTGATTTTTACACTGAATATAGCTTTACTGCTGAATATAGCTGGTCTACAAGCTCGCAGCACATTGTGTGCTTGTAGATCTTCTGTTTTCATCAAATTGATTTTATGTACATACAATGTTTACCATTTTGTTGTTACTGTGATTTCAGACACAGGACTTGGATCTGTTGGGCGTACAAACGGTAAGAACATTTCTACCACTGAATTAAGGTTGCATGCTACAAGCTCTCTTGCCTCAAGTTTGCTGTTACATTTGAAAGAAATTTGACTTGAATTTGATTTCATTTTACAGACAAGGTGACATGCTGTACAGAGCTGAGACATCGTTCTTTAATTTAAGGTAATTGTTCATTTTACCAAGGACAGAAAATTGGCACCCAACAATGTGTAACTGTGTACCATTGTTACCATCATAACATTTTAAATTACTGAGGTGTATTATGATGAGTACTGTGGCACTCTGTGCCACACTATGAGCTTGTAGATCTGCTATTTTTCAACAGATAACAGCTTTTAAAATAATGTTTAAAACCTATGAGGCGACACAGATGCGTCCTCAGGTCTAAATGGGTTAAGGCAGTGGTTCTCACAGCCATCAAAACGTTATCCCACATTTCACAGCAGTGATGGTAGGTAGGCCTATGATTAAGGTGAAAATAATTTATTTAATTAATTCTGTGATTTCAGACGAACTTTCGCTGGAGGAAGACCTATCGACTTCAAATGCAACCTCTGCTGGAAAGGCTACCACCAGTCGGGTTTCCCTGACCCTCTACTATACGCAACATCCAGACCTCAAGGAACGCACCCAGCTTCCGTGCTCGGACATACAGACACGGGGACATACACACATTGCTACGCTCAGAAACTCCTGACTCCACTCAGAAGAGAATTGGTGTTTTAAAGACTTAAGCACTTAAACTTGAGAACTGATATGTCTTCTAAATCCTCACAGATTTTAGTTAAAACGTTTCAAAATTAGCAAATCTACAAGCTCGTTTTCAACAGCTTACAGCTTTTTAAATAATGGTTAAAGTGGCTACCAGGGGATCTTGGACTTCAGTGACAGGGACCTGGGGTCTGAGAGCCGGAGACGTTGGACAGGGTGCATTCTGGAACTTCTGCTGGCGGCCACCACCAGTCAGGCTTCATAAAGGAAGGAAACGGACAGGCACGGCAGGCAGCTCATCAAACGGTGGTCCGTGGCTCAAATGCTGAATAACTTTGGCATGAAAAGGGTTCAAACCCACCGCTATAGGGGTTTCCAAATGGACTCTTGAATGTATGCTGCACGATTTCTTGCTCAAAAGGTGAATCTCGATTGTGTGTTCTGTTTATTGCTGTGTAACTGTTATTGCAACATTACCGGGCTTACATAACTAACTCCACACAGAATAGACTTGGTGTTTATAAGAAATTAAACTTGAGAACTGATTCCATCCTAAATCCTCACAGATTTTAGTTAAAACGTTCACTGTGTTTGGGCCACATTTTCAAGATTTTTCAAAAATAGCAAATCTGCAAGCTCGTGAGCTTGTAGATCTGCCAACAATCTAACGACTTTTAAAATTATGGTTAAAGTGTTAAAATGGTATGACTGTTTTCTGAAAAGCCTAGATGTTTCTGTATCATTGGTGTTCAAACGATTTACTCCAATCTGAAAATATGTCGTTCCAGGGACCGCACTACGAGCTTGTAGGTCTGCTATTTAGTTTTATCCTGAAAATGTGCAAATCTTTGAATATATATTGTTTCAGAGCAAACGTTTTTAACTCATCTTTGCTTCTGGGTAGTCCCTGGAACAACATATTTTCAGATACTGTAGGTGTCAGCGGCCAATTTCATAATATTTCTGGGGTCCATGACATAACATAATTTGAGAACCACTAATATAGAAACATAGGTTTTTCTGAAAACTGTGTGGAAATGTGGACACAATCTTATCCAACATGTTCTGGTGGTTTCAGTAAAGTTGGTGTTTTACTGTTTTATAGATTTTAGAAGCCAGTGGTTCTCAAAGAGTGGTCTTAAAGTGCATTCTCAGCAAAATTACATAAAAATCAACCACTTGTATTCTAAACTTGGTTGTTTACATATTTTTTCTATGTGCCTATGTTTAATGGCTGTCTAAATGATTTCATTGTAACTTTTTTTTTCCTAATAAAGAAACAAAATTAAGTATACATTTGCTGCTTTATTATGTTTCTATAAATATGTGGGAGGGAGGTGAGCATGGGGGAGGAGGGGTGCGGGGTCGCAATATATATGGGGGGGGGGAGTGGTGTCATAAGACAGCTCCACGCTGTCCTGCTGCTGCCTTCGGTAGCTGACGTTCGAGGCGCGGCAGAGTAGCGGGGCGCCGGCTACACGCGCGTCGGCGCGCACGGCACACGCTGATCAAGAACGACGCGGCCACATCGTGCGACGCGCCCGGCGGAGGACACGATCGGCGGCGCGCGGGGACCGCCTCACGCAGGCGGCGCGCGATGACTTGCTAGCTGGGCAGTTGCAGAAGGCTGCTGAGAAGAAGGAAGACTCTAGCATCCTTTTGCATATCAAAGAAAAAGATTGTGTGTCTCTGGAAGTGCGTTACCACAGGTCCTGTTACAGAGAATACACAAGGACAAGGACAAAGTCTACGGCAACACATACGGCAACCACAGATGAAGTGTGAGTTATTACATTGCATTAACACTGCACATTTCAAAAGTAAGGCTTTGACCAACAACATATACTCTGTATTTTGTCTGTCTTTAGATACAATGTTGACAGCAGACCTCGTTTCACATGTTAAGTATTTTTTTTGTCTGCGTGTGTGTTTTCAGAAATGAACAACCCTTTGCTGCCAGCTACAGCATATTCTGCGAACGAGTCATCCGTCAAAGGATTATCGATAATCAAGAAATCCTGAAAATGAACCAACTAAGAAAGAAGTTCATAGACATCGTTAAGAAGAATGAGGATATTGATGCTTCAGACTACAGGTAACCGTGTCCTTGACAGTTCAGTAAACAAAAAATAACCTCTTTCATACTGAAAAGTTTCAATTTTATTGATTTATTCACTCACAAGAAAGGCTATGACAGTATGCTTAAATTAATTTGTTTCTCATCGTGAAAAAAATCCCTTTATTTATACATTTGTGCTCGTCTTTTTCTATTTTCATTTTGCAGGCAGGATAAACTGAAAAGGCGGTTGTCCCGTGATTTCCCCCAGTTGGTGTTTCACAGCCCTGCAACGCGCAACATCTCCGAACTTTTTCTTGAAACATTATCAGCAGATACACTGTTAGATAGGCTACCTCATCCATCAGACACGACAACAACTGAGTCAACCGAGGTAAGCCAAGCTGAAAGTGAGAATCTGGAACACACATCTTGACAATCTACAGAGCACACAAGGACACTGTATAGTGCAGCACTGATATTGAAGAGAATTGTAAATGAATCTCCCGGTATGAAATGCCCCTGGCCTCCCACAGCAGAGAATTTGAATGTTGCTGAAGCAAAATCTGTTGTGCCAGTTGAACTATTCAATGTCATTTCCTGGATTATAGGTGCAACAGAGGAACCAACACTAGACTGTTATGTTGATATTCCCGAAGATGTGAACCTAAAAGTTTTATCTGTTTGTCAAGACATTGTTTATCTTGCTTCTAAAGGTCGGAAGCAGACGCCTAAGTCACTGTGTCTTGGTCTAACTGTTCGCCATTTAACAGGTTCATACAATGTTCTGTCACTACTCAATAGATTAGGACACTGTGCTTCATGGAACACAGTTGTCAATCTAGACACTAGCCTCGCTCAACTACAACTTCTAGAGGGCAGAGACACAATTCCTAAGGGGTTCTCAAAGAAGGCACCTACCATATTAGTGTGGGATAACATTGATTTTGGGGAGGAGACATTGTCAGGTCGTGGAACTACTCACCATACAAATGGCATTATGCTACAAAGTTCTGTTGTTGAAACAATGTCTAGACCAGACAGACAGCCACTGCCGAAGTCAGTTTACTCATTGAAAGCACCTCCTCCCTTCCTTGTACAACACTATCCACAGTCTAAAAGACAAGGGCCACAGAACTTGTTTCAGAATGAAAATGTTCCATTGCAGGTGAAAAACGTACAGGTTGAACACTGTGTCTGCTGCCAAAACAGAACTGGCATATGTTTTAGTGAAGTACATAGACGCTGAAGCATGTACAGTACCAAGCTGGACAGGTTTCCACACTATGCTACAAAGTGATGCCACTCTACCCAAGTCAGCACTGTATTATCTTCCAGTCATTGAGGCTTCACCGACAGAGATGTCAACAGTTAACACTATTCTCAAGCGAAGTGTTGAACTTGCTGATCAGCTAGAACTGGACCATGTAGTGTTAGTTTTTGACCAAGCTATATATGCCAAAGCTCAGCAAATCCGCTGGAAAGATGATGCGTTGACAAAGCGTCTTGTGGTTAGACTAGGTGAGTTTCATACATGCATGTCCTTCCTAAGCATTTTAGGAAAAAGATTTGGTGATGCAGGACTGCAAGACATACTCATTGAGTCTGAAGTCGTTACCCAAGGATCCATCAATGGTGTGATCAGTGGTCATCATTACAACCGCAGCATGAGGGCACACAAACTTATGTATGAGAGTCTGCAACGTGCCAGATTCAGCACATTCCTAGACTCATTAACACCAGAGGAGAGAGATGAGTGCATGGCTGTCATCACTGAGATCAAAGATGCTTTCCCAGACAGAAAAATGTATGTTTTGTGTGAAAATGAGAAGTTTGACAAAATCTGTTCAAAGTATGCTGTCTTTGTGGAAACGAGAAGTGCAGAAAACCCAACGTTTGCCTTCTGGAGTTCATACATTGACATGGTACAACTACTACTGCTTTTTGTGAGAGCAACACGTGAATCAGACTGGCAGCTTCACCTGTCAACAGTGCGCCTGATGATGGCATGGTTTTTTGCTTACGACCGTGTAAACTATGCTAGGTATTTGCCTTCATACTGGCTGGAAATGGTCAATTTGCCTCTCACACATCCTTCTTGTCACAAAGACCTCAGTGTAAAAGGCCAGTGGACTGTCCAACGTCAAAGTGCACATGGATTTGCCTCCATTGCTTGTGACCAGGCTATTGAGCAAACATGCAATAGAGATTCCAAGAAAAAGGGTGGCTGGACAGGGATAACACTGAATCGGGATGCAGTGTCTCGCTGGATATTGTCACAACATGAAAGAGCTGCCATAGCTAGACAATGTGAGGCAATGGCTGGTAAATCTCCTGAAACACGGAGACGAAAAGATCTGGACCAAACACGGATTGATGGTGATGAAGGTGATGTGACCAGAATAATTTCCACCATAGATTCTATGCTGAACCCATTTGACATACACCAAGATGGCATTGTTTGTCTTAGCTCAGGGACAGTAGCAGCTGAGGATGTCAAGAATGATTTGCTTGCAGCACAAGAAAGAGGTGAAGAAGCTGTCAAAGTCTTTATGGACCAAAGACTGTTGTCAAAATCAGTCGACATTTTCGCCCCCATCAAGGCACAAAAACTGAAGACCTTCAGTGACCAGGCAAAGACAAAGAAGAAATCTGCAGCAGGCAAAGATGTGATTCTGCGTGCTGACAAGAAACTGTTCTCCAGACTACTCATTGTTGGTCAAACTAGAAAGATAGACCTGAGGGAAGTTCTGTCCTACTCCTTGGGAACGGTTTCATATCCTTTAGCCAGTGCTGACGGGTCACTAGCTAAAACAAACAAATCAGCTCTGATATTGGAAGAAAAAGACAAAGACTGCTTAGTTGAACAAGTTCCGTCAGATGGAGCTATTCTCTTTGATGGCATGGCAGTCATTCAAGCCATTCGTTCCAAACCGGCTACCTTTGGAGAATTGGCTGAAAATGTACTACAGTATGTGCTCAAATTAGCTCTGCACTTCAAGTGTACACGGATAGACTTCGTCATTGACCAGTATCCGAAAATCAGCATTAAGAACCTAGAGAGGTCACGCAGGGCTGGGGTCGGTACACAACGGGTGCAAATCTATGGACGGGATCAAAAGGCACCAACGCAATGGAAAAAGTTTCTATCAGATGGAACAAACAAAGAAGAACTGGCAGAATTCCTCTATGTTGCATGGCGAGATGCTGACCTCACAGTTTGGGGCAGAGACATCAGCTTGTACATAGCACATGGAGAACTGTGTCACTGTGTTTCCGTAAAAGAGGGTTCACAAACTGTCACTGCTGTTCAAGAACTGACATGTGACCATGAGGAATGTGAGACTAGGGTATTTGTACATGCACAGCATGCTGCACAAGAACACCAAACTGTAATCATCAAAAGCCCTGATACTGACGTGGCAGTGATAGCTGTAAGTCTGCAGAGAGATTTACAGTGTCGCTTGTATTTCTTGACAGGAGTAGGCAACAGAACGAGGATGATTGATGTGGCTGGGTGTCAGCAGCTCTTGGCACCAGTGTTTGTTCTGCACTCATTGGCATCCATACCTTCACAGGTTGCGACTCAACCAGTGCCTTTCATGGCAAGGGCAAAGGGAAGACATTTTCTCTTGCTTGCCAGAAAGAAGAATACCTGACTGGGTTCACAAATCTTGGCAGCAGTTTTACCCTTGACCAGGCAACTTTCAACACACTGAGAAAATATGTGTGCCACCTGTATGGCCAATCATCTGCCAAAGACGTGAACGATGCAAGGTACAAATCATTCTGCACGGCATCATCAGCTTTGCCAGAACTGTCCATTCCCCCATAGTGGGGGGCCCCAGGGGGAAAAAAGGGCCGTTTGGTTCAGATTCTCGCAAATTCGCCAAATTTGGCACAGATGTTGTCCACACCATACTTAATCATTTTAAGATGGGTGCCAAGATTGGCGCCCCATGGTACTGCCATATTGCGCAATCCAATATGGCTGCCACCCGGAAAAAAATGGAAAGTCATAGAATCATAAATGATACCACTTTTTAGGTGGTTTCTGGGTCGTAGAATCTGATTCTGGTGTTGTTTTAATCATTTGAGGTGAAGATTACCCCTCAAGGTCAAGTTTACTCATCAAAGTTAGTATATAAAGGTAATATTGGGGTAAAATCCAATATTTCTGGTGCGCCATGCCAGATGCTACCTCCAAAAAGTTATTTTTTTTCCATTATAAGTTGTAGTTGTATATGTATCAATGTTTCACAACTCAAAACAGTAGATTGTTTATTATAAACAACAAACTAATACAAGTCCAACTTCAACAACAGTAAACAACAGTAGGGGACAATGTAATCAAAATAGTTACTCCGTAAAACTTGCTAAAATCAAAAAGTTAGATCACAATGTTGTCTTTCACATTCTTTGTGTCTCCATCCCTTGCAAGGTGTGGAGTTACTGGCTGTCATCTTCATTATTAAGGCACCCACCTTCGCATTTGCAGAGGATTGTGCATCGGACACCGATACGGTGGCATTTGCACCTTCCCATGCATCCCTTGAGGCAGCCACAGCGCACAAGAAGGTCACATGCTGCTGATGCATCACTAAGAGTGGTCCACAGTGGTTGCCATGTGCCAGTGCCATCTTTGTGCCAGCCCCACTCACTGAAGTCAGGAATTTCCTGCTGGACCGAGGTTGCCTGATTCCACTAGAAAATTGCCTGCAGTAGCGCTCGCTTGACATGCTGGAACAGTGCAGCTTGGGTAGGTGGGAGGTTTTCCAGTGATCTACTTCCAGTGGTGAAGAGGCAATGTCTGGCCTCATTGACACCAGCTGCACCACACCCCTTGCTGTACATGTTCTGCATATGCACAGACTCAAGACTGAAGAGGTCAGGGGTGTTTGTGAGAGCAACTAGTGTGTTGGTGAGGTCTGGTATGCTTCTCCAGGCTGCCCAAGCTGTCTTCTTGCCACATCCAAGAAACTGGGACATTGTGTCACACCCTGTTAAGCTGTGGAAGAGGGGTAGTGCCAATGACTTTGATTGGACCGAGATCAGAGTAGATGGTATGGACTGGTATGTCACGATATTTTCGACCAGTACCGAAACACACCCAGAGCTCGGTTAGGCCAAGGGTCTCGAAAAACCGGATTGCCAAAATGACAACATCGCTGTCTACGGTGCGAACAAAGGCTGTTTGTTGTATGACCCTGCTCTGCTGCATGTGCCAGATGCAGGAGGATCCTGGTGTCTGCCTCAGAATGGTTGCACTTCTGTAGTTTTGTGACATCACAAGGCATGTTGGAGAGCACAGTCTCAAAGCGGGTAGTCAGAAGGAGCTTTCCACGCATGTCATTCTTTGAGATCTGTGTGCTGATGAATGAGAAGAGCTCCTTTTTGTTGTCCTCGTTTTTTAGGAAGCCACTCCATTCATGCTTAGGGATTGGAGTGCTACCATCACCGACTTTTGTCCGTGAACCATTCCCACGCCGTTTCTGTGTAAGATATTTTAGGTTATTTTCCTCTGGGTAGTTGTCCCATACAGCATCAATGCGTTGGGTACTAGTTGTCATTTGGGCCTCCAGAAATGGTGTAATGTTGAGCAAGACATACTCGCTGAATGTCTTTGCTGTTGTGGGGCGCACCATGTGGATGACTGCTGCCATATCCAACACCACAACGGTAGCTTGTTTGGCAGAAGCTGCATGACCTGTGCTAGCATTGAGGCATTGAAGAATGTCAGACT